>NC_082385.1:34666649-34684149 GCF_031168955.1 Gadus macrocephalus
CCCCTGCTTGAGCTGCTCCCCCCGCGACCCGACCCCGGATAAGCGGTCGAAAATGAGATGAGATGATGAGATATATATATATATATATATATATATATATATATATATATATATATATATATATATATATATATATATATATATATATATATATATATATATATATATATATATATATATATATATATATATATATATATATATATGTGTGTGTGTGTTGGTGTGGTTTATTCATGGTATATGAATGGTATATTGTGTTGTTTGTAATTCATGGTACATGAATGGTAGATTGTGTTGTTTGTAGTTCATGGTATATGAATGGTTTATTGTGTTGTTTGTAGTTCAGTGAATAAAGCACAAAGCGGATTGTTTGTCTTCTTGGATGTGAAGCCAGCAGCGCCCCCTGCCCGCAGCGGCTGGTCGCGCTACTGCAGGCTGTGCTCAGCAGCCCCCCCGTCTGTGGCGGCTGGTCGCGGTACTGCAGCCTTTGCTCAGCAGCGCTCCATGACCACGGTGGTTGGTCACTGTACTGCAGCCTGTGCTCAGCAGCCCCTCCTGCCCGAGGTGGTTGGTCGCGTTACTGCAGCATGTGCTCAGCAGCGAACCTCTGTCTGCGGTGGTTGGTCACGGTACTGCAGCCTGAAGGCGGAAGTCTGTTCCACCTGTTAACGAACATCACGTCATGTCTTCCTTTTGAACTATTATGACTATTATAACTAATTACACTAGCATATCTAAATGTAGATAGTCGGTTATAAGAGGATCATGGATAAATTAAAGAAAGTTTTGAGCGGTCAAGATGGAAACAATGATAAGGTGGACATACTGGAGGTGAGGTCATCCGTTATTCACTTAGATCAAGATGGTTAGGATAGTCAGTTAGATCAGGATTAGGTAGGGTTAGTTAGTTAGATCAGGATTCTCTAGATCAGCATGTTGAAGGACTTGCAAACTGAAGATGCGCGTGCTTGGTTTTCACCCAAACTAGATTCTATCATAGAGATGATCTATTCGGTTTTTTTAATATATCTAAACTAAACTAGATTATATCATAGAGATGATCTTTTACTTATTTATATCTAAACTAATCTAGATTATATCAATGAGATGTTATATTAGTTATTTATATCTAAACTAGATTCTATCAATGAGATGTTCTATATGTTTTTTATATCGAAACTAAACCAGATTCTATCATAGAGATGTTATTTTACCTATTTATATCTAAACTAGATTCCATCATAGAGATGATATATTAGTTGTTTATTTATAAACTAAACTACATTCCATCATAGAGATTTGATAGTTATTTATATCGCCCATACCATGAAAGCCACGACCACGTCATGAGTTCAGCTCAATTCAACATCACTATAGTGAGCTGTATCCTATAGTGAGCTGTATCCTATAGTGAGCTGTATCCTATAGTGAGCTGTACCCTATAGTGAGCTGTATCACTATAGTGAGCTGTATCCTATAGTGAGCTGTATCACTATAGTGAGCTGTATCCTATAGTGAGCTGTACGCTATAGTGAGCTGTACCCTATAGTGAGCTGTACCCTATAGTGAGCTGTACCCTATAGTGAGCTGTACGCTATAGTGAGCTGTACCCTATAGTGAGCTGTATCCTATAGTGAGCTGTATCCTATAGTGAGCTGTACGCTATAGTGAGCTGTATGCTATAGTGAGCTGTATCACTATAGTGAGCTGTACCCTATAGTGAGCTGTACCCTATAGTGAGCTGTATCCTATAGTGAGCTGTATCCTATAGTGAGCTGTATGCTATAGTGAGCTGTATCCTATAGTGAGCTGTATCCTATAGTGAGCTGTATCCTATAGTGAGCTGTACCCTATAGTGAGCTGTATCCTATAGTGAGCTGTATCCTATAGTGAGCTGTATCCTATAGTGAGCTGTATCCTATAGTGAGCTGTATCCTATAGTGAGCTGTATCCTATAGTGAGCTGTACCCTATAGTGAGCTGTATCCTATAGTGAGCTGTATCCTATAGTGAGCTGTATCCTATAGTGAGCTGTATCCTATAGTGAGCTGTATCCTATAGTGAGCTGTATGCTATAGTGAGCTGTATCCTATAGTGAGCTGTATCACTATAGTGAGCTGTATCCTATAGTGAGCTGTATCCTATAGTGAGCTGTATCCTATAGTGAGCTGTATCCTATAGTGAGCTGTATCCTATAGTGAGCTGTATCCTATAGTGAGCTGTATGCTATAGTGAGCTGTATCCTATAGTGAGCTGTATCCTATAGTGAGCTGTACCCTATAGTGAGCTGTACCCTATAGTGAGCTGTACCCTATAGTGAGCTGTACCCTATAGTGAGCTGTATCCTATAGTGAGCTGTATCCTATAGTGAGCTGTATCCTATAGTGAGCTGTATCCTATAGTGAGCTGTATCCTATAGTGAGCTGTACCCTATAGTGAGCTGTATCCTATAGTGAGCTGTATCCTATAGTGAGCTGTATCACTATAGTGAGCTGTATCCTATAGTGAGCTGTATCCTATAGTGAGCTGTACGCTATAGTGAGCTGTATCCTATAGTGAGCTGTATCACTATAGTGAGCTGTATGCTATAGTGAGCTGTATCACTATAGTGAGCTGTATCCTATAGTGAGCTGTATCCTATAGTGAGCTGTATGCTATAGTGAGCTGTATCCTATAGTGAGCTGTATCCTATAGTGAGCTGTATCCTATAGTGAGCTGTACCCTATAGTGAGCTGTATCCTATAGTGAGCTGTATCCTATAGTGAGCTGTATCCTATAGTGAGCTGTACCCTATAGTGAGCTGTATCACTATAGTGAGCTGTATCCTATAGTGAGCTGTATCCTATAGTGAGCTGTATCCTATAGTGAGCTGTATCACTATAGTGAGCTGTATCCTATAGTGAGCTGTACCCTATAGTGAGCTGTACCCTATAGTGAGCTGTATCACTATAGTGAGCTGTATCCTATAGTGAGCTGTATCCTATAGTGAGCTGTATCCTATAGTGAGCTGTACCCTATAGTGAGCTGTACGCTATAGTGAGCTGTATCCTATAGTGAGCTGTATGCTATAGTAAGCTGTATCCTATAGTGAGCTGTATGCTATAGTGAGCTGTATCCTATAGTGAGCTGTATCCTATAGTGAGCTGTATGCTATAGTGAGCTGTATCCTATAGTGAGCTGTATCCTAGTGAGCTGTATCACTATAGTGAGCTGTATGCTATAGTGAGCTGTATCCTATAGTGAGCTGTATCCTATAGTGAGCTGTATCCTATAGTGAGCTGTATGCTATAGTGAGCTGTATGCTATAGTGAGCTGTATGCTATAGTGAGCTGTATGCTATAGTGAGCTGTATCCTATAATGAGCTGTATCACTATAGTGAGCTGTATCCTATAGTGAGCTGTATCCTATAGTGAGCTGTATCCTATAGTGAGCTGTATCCTATAGTGAGCTGTACCCTATAGTGAGCTGTACCCTATAGTGAGCTGTACCCTATAGTGAGCTGTATCCTGTAGTGAGCTGTATCCTGTAGTGAGCTGTATCCTATAGTGAGCTGTATCCTATAGTGAGCTGTATCCTATAGTGAGCTGTATCCTATAGTGAGCTGTATCCTATAGTGAGCTGTATCCTATAGTGAGCTGTATCCTATAGTGAGCTGTATGCTATAGTGAGCTGTATCACTATAGTGAGCTGTATCCTATAGTGAGCTGTACCCTATAGTGAGCTGTATCCTATAGTGAGCTGTATGCTATAGTGAGCTGTATCCTATAGTGAGCTGTATCCTATAGTGAGCTGTATCCTATAGTGAGCTGTATCCTATAGTGAGCTGTACGCTATAGTGAGCTGTATCCTAGTGAGCTGTATCCTATAGTGAGCTGTATCCTATAGTGAGCTGTACCCTATAGTGAGCTGTATCACTATAGTGAGCTGTATCCTATAGTGAGCTGTACCCTATAGTGAGCTGTACCCTATAATGAGCTGTATCCTATAGTGAGCTGTATCACTATAGTGAGCTGTATCCTGTAGTGAGCTGTATCCTATAGTGAGCTGTATCCTATAGTGAGCTGTATCCTATAGTGAGCTGTATCCTATAGTGAGCTGTATCCTATAGTGAGCTGTACGCTATAGTGAGCTGTATCCTATAGTGAGCTGTATCCTATAGTGAGCTGTATCCTATAGTGAGCTGTATCCTATAGTGAGCTGTATCCTATAGTGAGCTGTACCCTATAGTGAGCTGTATCCTATAGTGAGCTGTACCCTATAGTGAGCTGTATCCTGTAGTGAGCTGTATCCTGTAGTGAGCTGTATCCTGTAGTGAGCTGTATCCTATAGTGAGCTGTATCCTATAGTGAGCTGTATCCTATAGTGAGCTGTATCCTATAGTGAGCTGTATCCTATAGTGAGCTGTATCCTATAGTGAGCTGTATCCTATAGTGAGCTGTATCCTATAGTGAGCTGTATGCTATAGTGAGCTGTATCACTATAGTGAGCTGTATCACTATAGTGAGCTGTATCCTATAGTGAGCTGTACCCTATAGTGAGCTGTATCCTATAGTGAGCTGTACGCTATAGTGAGCTGTATCCTATAGTGAGCTGTATCCTATAGTGAGCTGTATCCTATAGTGAGCTGTATCCTATAGTGAGCTGTATCCTATAGTGAGCTGTACGCTATAGTGAGCTGTATCCTAGTGAGCTGTATCCTATAGTGAGCTGTATCCTATAGTGAGCTGTACCCTATAGTGAGCTGTATCACTATAGTGAGCTGTATCCTATAGTGAGCTGTACCCTATAGTGAGCTGTACCCTATAATGAGCTGTATCCTATAGTGAGCTGTATCCTATAGTGAGCTGTATCACTATAGTGAGCTGTATCCTGTAGTGAGCTGTATCCTATAGTGAGCTGTATCCTATAGTGAGCTGTATCCTATAGTGAGCTGTATCCTATAGTGAGCTGTATCCTATAGTGAGCTGTACGCTATAGTGAGCTGTATCCTATAGTGAGCTGTATCCTATAGTGAGCTGTATCCTATAGTGAGCTGTATCACTATAGTGAGCTGTATCCTATAGTGAGCTGTATCCTATAGTGAGCTGTATCACTATAGTGAGCTGTATCACTAGTGAGCTGTACCCTATAGTGAGCTGTACCCTATAGTGAGCTGTATCACTATAGTGAGCTGTATCCTATAGTGAGCTGTATCACTATAGTGAGCTGTATCCTATAGTGAGCTGTATCCTATAGTGAGCTGTACGCTATAGTGAGCTGTATCCTATAGTGAGCTGTATCCTATAGTGAGCTGTATCACTATAGTGAGCTGTATCCTATAGTGAGCTGTACCCTATAGTGAGCTGTATCACTATAGTGAGCTGTATCCTATAGTGAGCTGTATCCTATAGTGAGCTGTATCCTATAGTGAGCTGTATCACTATAGTGAGCTGTATCCTATAGTGAGCTGTATCCTATAGTGAGCTGTATCCTATAGTGAGCTGTATCCTATAGTGAGCTGTACGCTATAGTGAGCTGTATCCTATAGTGAGCTGTATCACTATAGTGAGCTGTATCACTATAGTGAGCTGTATCACTATAGTGAGCTGTATCACTATAGTGAGCTGTATCCTATAGTGAGCTGTATCACTATAGTGAGCTGTATCCTATAGTGAGCTGTATCCTATAGTGAGCTGTATCACTATAGTGAGCTGTATCCTATAGTGAGCTGTACCCTATAGTGAGCTGTATCCTATAGTGAGCTGTATCCTATAGTGAGCTGTATCCTATAGTGAGCTGTATCCTATAGTGAGCTGTATCCTATAGTGAGCTGTATCCTATAGTGAGCTGTATCACTATAGTGAGCTGTATCCTATAGTGAGCTGTATCCTATAGTGAGCTGTATCACTATAATGAGCTGTATCACTATAGTGAGCTGTATCACTATAGTGAGCTGTATCCTATAGTGAGCTGTATCCTATAGTGAGCTGTATCACTATAGTGAGCTGTATCCTATAGTGAGCTGTATCCTATAGTGAGCTGTATCCTATAGTGAGCTGTACCCTATAGTGAGCTGTATCACTATAGTGAGCTGTATCCTATAGTGAGCTGTATCCTATAGTGAGCTGTATCCTATAGTGAGCTGTATCCTATAGTGAGCTGTATCCTATAGTGAGCTGTATCACTATAGTGAGGTGCATCAGTGTATCAAAGCTATACATTGGATTAATTTATAGTGTAGGTGTTACGTGTGAGCTTGTATATACTAGTGTGTATTCAAGTGTTGTGTGTGTGTAACGTAGAGTATAGCGTGGTGAATTGATTTGTGTGTGTTAAAATGTTTTGTGTTAAAGTGTTGTGTGTTAGAGTGTTGTGTGTCAAAGTGTTGTGTGTTGTGTGTGTTGTCAGGTAGCGAACCAGGCCAGCACGCTGAGCTGGGGAACTCGGGTGAAGGCCTTTGCAGCCTCCTTCCTTCTGGGAGTGGTTTGCTCCATTCTGGTAAGCTCAATGGTTTGCTCCATTCTGGTAATCAATATATTATTGCTGTATATCCCAATAATAGGTGTGTGTGTGTGTGTGTGTGTGTGTGTGTGTGTGTGTGTGTGTGTGTGTGTGTGTGTGTGTGTGTGTGTGTGTGTGTGTGTGTGTGTGTGTGTGTGTGTGTGTGTAGGGGAGCTGCCTGCTGTGGGTTCCAGGCGTGGGCCTCGCTCTGTTCGCTGTGTTCTACACGCTGGGAAACGTCTGCTCTCTGGCCAGGTCAGGACCCCCGACCTTTAACCCCGACCAGGTCACGACCCCTGACCTCTGACCCCGACCAGGTCACGCCCCCCGACCTTCAACCCCGACCAGGTCACGCCCCCTGACCTTTAACCCCGACCAGGTCAGGACCCGACCTTTAACCCCGACCATATACTTGATATATACTATAGGGTGAGTTAATGTACTTGATGTATACGATAGGGTTAGTTACTTAACCCTATGGGCTCCTGACCCTAACCCTAACCCTAACCCTATGAGTTGCAGCACCATGTTCCTGACCCTAACCCTTACCCTATGAGTTCCTAACCCTAACCCTATGAGTTCAGCACCATGTTCCTGACCCTAACCCTAACCCTATGAGTTCCTAACCCTAACCTTTAACCCCTAACCCTATGAGTTCAGCACCATGTTCCTGACCCTAACCCTAACCCTATGAGTTCAGCACCATGTTCCTGACCCTAACCCTAACCCTATGAGTTCCTAACCCTAACCTTTAACCCCTAACCCTATGAGTTCAGCACCATGTTCCTGACCCTAACCCTATGAGTTCCTAACCCTAACCTTTAACCCCTAACCCTATGAGTTCAGCACCATGTTCCTGACCGGACCTCTTGCCCAGCTGAAGAGAATGTGTGCTAAAGAGAGAGCGCTAGCAACCGTCGTCATGGTGGTGAGTAACAACAGGCACCTTATTATGGGATTGGGTTATTATGGGATAGGGTTATTATGGGATTGGGTTATTATGGGGTAGGGTTATTATGGGATAGGGCTATTATGGGATAGGGTTATTATGGGATAGGGTTATTATGGGATAGGGTTATTATGGGGTTAGGGTTATTATGGGATAGGGTCATTATGGGATAAGGTCATTATGGGATAGGGTTATTATGGGATAGGGTTAATATGGAGTTAGGGTTATTATGGGATAGGGTTATTATGGGATAGGTTTATTATTGGATGCTGACTTTCTTGTCTCTCTTTCTCCAGACATGCCTGGTGTTAACGCTGTGTTCCGCCTTCTGGGTGAGTTGATGATCAGGGTTAGATGATGATCAGGGTTAGATGATGATCAGGGTTAGATGATGATCAGGGTTAGATGATGATCAGGGTTAGATGATGATCAGGGTTAGATGATGATCAGGGTTAGATGATGATCAGGGTTAGATGATGATCAGGGTTAGATGATGATCAGGGTTAGATGATGATCAGGGTTAGATGATGATCAGGGTTAGATGATGATCAGGGTTAGATGATGATCAGGGTTAGATGATGATCAGGGTTAGATGGTGATCAGGGTTAGATGATGATCAGGGTTAGATGATGATCAGGGTTAGTTGATGATCAGGGTTAGATGATGATCAGGGTTAGATGATGATCAGGGTTAGATGATGATCAGGGTTAGATGATGATCAGGGTTAGATGATGATCAGGGTTAGATGATGATCAGGGTTAGATGATGAGGTGATCAGGGTTAGATGATGATCAGGGTTAGATGATGATCAGGGTTAGATGATGTGATCAGGGTTAGATGATGATCAGGGTTAGATGATGAGGTGATCAGGGTTAGATGATGATCAGGGTTAGATGATGATCAGGGTTACATGATGTGGTGATCAGGGTTAGATGATGATCAGGGTTAGATGATGAGGAGACTAAACGCCTCCTCTTCCTCCAGTGGAAGAACAACGGACTGGCTGTTCTGTTCTGCATTCTACAGTTCCTGGCCTTCGCCTGGTGAGACACACACAGTACACACACACACACACACACACACACACACAGTACAGACACACACAGTACAGACACACACACGCACAGTACAGACACACACACACACAGTACAGACACACACACACACAGTACACACACACACACATACACACAGTACAGTCACACACAGTACAGACACACACAATACAGACACACACACTTCCTGTTTGGTTTGGGGGGAGTCTCACTGCTGTTTCGTCTGTCACAGGTACGGCCTGTCATACATCCCCTTCGCCAGGTAACCCTCCCTCCCTCACTCACTCACTCACTCACTCACTCACTCACTCACTCACTCACCCACTCACTCACTCACTCACTCACTCACTCACTCACTCACTCACTCACTCACTGACTCTCACTCACTCACTCACTCACTGACTCTCACTCACTCACTCACTCACTGACACTCACTCACTCACTGACTCTCACTCACTCACTCACTCACTGACTCTCACTCACTCACTCACTGACTCTCACTCACTCTCTCACTCACTCACTCACTGACTCTCACTCACTCACTCTCACTCACTCACTCACTCACTGACTCACTCACTCACTCACTCACTGACTCTCACTCACTGACTCTCACTCACTCACTCACTCACTCACTCACTGACTCACTCACTCACTCACTGACTCTCACTCACTCACTGACTCACTCACTCACTGACTCTCACTCACTGACTCTCACTCACTGACTCTCACTCACTCACTCACTCACTCACTCACTCACTCACTCACTCACTCACTCACTCACTCACTCACTCACTGACTCACTCACTCACTCACTGACTTTCACTCACTCACTCACTCACTCACTCACTCACTGACTCTCACTCACTCACTCACTCACTGACTCTCACTCACTCACTCACTCACTCACTGACTCTCACTCACTCACTCACTCACTCACTGACTCTCACTCACCCACTCACTCACTCACTCACTGACTCACTCACTCACTCACTCACTCACTGACTCTCACTCACTCACTCACTGACTCTCACTCACCCACTCACTCACTCACTCACTCACTCACTCACCCACTCACTGACTCTCACTCACTCACTCACTGACTCTCAGTCACTCACTCACTCACTCTCTCACTCACTCACTGACTCTCACTCACTCACTCACTGACTCTCACTCACTCACTCACTCACTGACTCTCACTCACTCACTGACTCACTCACTCACTGACTCTCTCTCACTCACTCACTCACTCACTCACTCACTCACTCACTCACTCACTCACTCACTCACTCACCCACTCACTCAGACACTCACTCATGCGTGGTTAAAACCAGTCTACATCTGTTTATAACTCAGGTAGGTAAAATATTTGGGAGTTTTTTTTCAAGAAACATTTTCATCTACAATGTTTTGGTCTGTTGTTCCTCCACTATATTAAATATAATATATTATTTGGTCTGTTGTTCCTCTCACTCACTGACTCTCACTCACTGACTCTCACTCACTCACTCACTCACTCACTCACTCACTCACTCACTCACTCACTGACTCACTCACTCACTCACTGACTTTCACTCACTCACTCACTCACTCACTCACTCACTCACTGACTCTCACTCACTCACTCACTCACTGACTCTCACTCACTCACTCACTCACTCACTGACTGACTCTCACTCACTCACTCACTCACTCACTGACTCTCACTCACCCACTCACTCACTCACTCACTCACTGACTCACTCACTCACTCACTCACTCACTCACTGACTCTCACTCACTCACTCACTGACTCTCACTCACCCACTCACTCACTCACTCACTGACTCACTCACTCACTCACCCACTCACTGACTCTCACTCACTCACTCACTGACTCTCAGTCACTCACTCACTCACTCTCTCACTCACTCACTGACTCTCACTCACTCACTCACTGACTCTCACTCACTCACTGACTCTCACTCACTCACTGACTCACTCACTCACTGACTCTCTCTCACTCACTCACTCACTCACTCACTCACTCACTCACCCACTCACTCAGACACTCACTCATGCGTGGTTAAAACCAGTCTACATCTGTTTATAACTCAGGTAGGTAAAATATTTGGGAGTTTTTTTTCAAGAAACATTTTCATCTACAATGTTTTGGTCTGTTGTTCCTCCACTATATTAAAGTCTCTCTCTCTCTCTCTCTCTCTCTCTCTCTCTCTCTCTCTCTCTCTCTCTCTCTCTCTCTCTCTCTCTCTCTCTCTCTCTCTCTCTCTCTCTCTCTCTCTCTCTCTCTCTCTCTCTCTCTCTCTCTCTCTCTCAGGGATGCGGTCCTGAAAGTGTTCACCTTCTGTCTGTAACAGTCTGTCAGAAACACTATTTAACCATCCAATCAGATCCGACTACTCTGTGCCTTATTATTATGATGCTTCATTAATATGATGCTGTATTAATATGATGCCTTATTAATATAATGCCTTATTAATATGATGCTTTATTAATATGATGCTTTATTAATATGTTGCCTTATTAATATGATGCTTTATTAATATGATGCTTTAGTAATATGAGGCTTTATTATTATTATGATGCCTTATTATTATGATACCTTATTCCCAAATGCATATGTTTTACGTGTTTTAATTCTGGATTTCGAGGTCAGAGCCGCAATGATATTGAAGGAAGTAGACCAAAGCAAATTAAGTCAGCGCAACACACAAAAAAAATCAATTCAAATCAAATGTTTATTTAATACTGAACGTTTTCTAACATTCGGGCAGACCTTACAGCAAGAATTTCAGAACAATGTACCTTTAAATAAATTAGTAAAACAATTTTATTTTATTTTATTTTATTAATCAAAAATACAAATGTTTGGTGTATTTTTTTTTCGGCCTTTTTACGAATATTCGGTGCATCCCTAATTAATATAGTTTTATATACATTACACCTGACGTAGTGTATATATATATATATATATATATATATATATAGATATAATATCAAATTTCTGTAAAATACATTTCAAATTAATACATATATAAGTAACTACTAAAAACATTGATGTATTAGAGTAAAGTTAATAAATGTGTAATTTAGGCACTATTTGTGTTAAGTTAAGTTGTGTTAAGTTAAGTACCTGATTTTCTAAAATAAATTCTTGAATAAGTGAGCTTCGACGTCATGTGAGTGTCAGTCATTATCTCTCGGAAGAATAAGATCTAACATTTTAGTGTTAGTCATTATCTCTTAGAGGAATAAGATGTAACATTTTAGTGTTAGTCATTATCTCTTAGAGGAATAAGATGTAACATTTTAGTGTTAGTCATTATCTCTTAGAGGAATAAGATGTAACATTTTAGTGTTAGTCATTATCTCTTAGAGGAATAAGATGTAAACGTGTTAGGGCCCTATTTTAACGGTCTGAAACGCAAGTGAGAAGCGCAAAGCGCATGTAGCTTTGTGGGCGGTTCCACGGCGATGTCGCTATTTTACCGGCGCGAAATTGACTCTTGCGCCCGGCGCAAATCTAAAAAGGGTTGGTCTGAAGTAGCCTAATTACCCGTAGGTGTGGTTTGGGCGTAACGTGCAATAAACCAATGAGTGTGCCAGCTCCCATCTCCTTTAAGAGACATGAGCGCATTTGAATCTGACATGTTGATATTTTGAAACAATTTTTTTCAAACTTCAAATGGCTCAGTTTATGGCCTAATTCACACAACTTCAGAAATACTGAGTCCTCAAATAAATTTCGCTAAAGAAAACTCAACACACATATGATATGCGGTAACTGTGGTTCTATTTAATGATATACGCAATACATTCTAAAAATCGTTTCTTATCAGTATTGTATGCATTATCGTTATCGACTTGTGTTCCTAATATGCATGTGTCCCCCCGTTAATATACATTACCATGGACTGTATTATGCGTTACGTGTTTAGTCTGCGTGTGTTTAAACAGATGGATGCACACACGCGTGCCCGCAATCGTTAATTCTTTTTAACACTCACTCGCGGTAAAACAATGTTTTCTCACGATCAAATACTCATAAATCCTAAAAGTTATGGGCATGAAAACGATGTCTGTGTCAAGAAAATATGATTGTGTTTGCTGTACGTGTTTGCAGATTAATTGATTTAAAAGTACAACTTATTACCGCTGTATCAGCTGTTCTCTCCCAAATAATTTACCAAGAATGTGTGGCTAGGTAGATGAGAGAAGCAAAGTGTATGCGCGAGGTGCACAAGCAACATTATGCATGCGCCATTAAAATAGCATCTGAACAACGCGCCACTGACTTTAAACCAGGTATTTCCTGGTTTGTGGAGCAAGTGATTTAGCCTAGCACCGCCCACCTACCTACTTCTGCTCAATTTTCATTTCGCTTCAGTACTAGGTCTGGGTCTGCTTAATGTAAATGCGTTCCATGGAAACCAGATTTCTGGCGGTCCAATCAGCGAACAGAGGGAGTGGCTGAGAACGATGACGTCTAGGTCGCGCGCCAGTTTCAGTTGTAGTCAGAGGAAGACAATGGAGAAGGATACGAGAGAAGCTATTCGGTCTGCTGTGGGATCGCTGCCGAAAATCGATCGATTAAAGCCGGAGCAAGAACAAGCTTTGCAGAGTTTTGTTGGTGGCCATGATGTTGTGGCGCTTCTCCCCACCGGGTTCGGGAAAAGTTTGATTTTCCAGCTGGCTCCGTTAGTGGTGAAGGAGCCGGTCCCGTCGCATGACATACGTCACGACCAAACGCTATGCGATTGGTTATGGCAGATACAGAGTGGCACTGGCCAGATCCAATCATTTTAAAACTCCTACAGACACCCGCCTTCTGTACAAATGAAATGAAGTACGATTGGTCTGGTAGGACCAGGCTACAAGTGATTTCTGAAACTGCAAAATAGCACCAGGAAACGTTTGCGCCAGAACACTCCTCCTTTCGCCGAACCGCCCCTTGGAGCACAAGATCATTCCCTAATTTACCGACGCGTGGCGCAGGAGGGAAAAGAACGCTCTGCGCCAGTTGCAAACTAGCATGGACACATGCGCCAGTGATTAAGTCAATTGCGCCGGATGCAAGATAGGACCCTTATTGTTAGCCATTATCTGTAAGAGTAAATGAGAAACATGTTAGTGTTAGTCATTATCTCTTAGACCAATAAGAAACATGTTAGTGTTAGTCATAACCAGATAAACATAACGTTTGGAACAGACCCTATAAACCGAATATTGTTTGTTTTGGAACAGACCCAATGAACCTAATAAAGTTTGGAACAGACACTATAAACATAATAACGTTTGGAACAGACCCTATAAACCTATAATGTTTGGAACAGACACTATAAACCTAATAACGTGTGTTTGGAACAGACACTATAAACCTAATAACGTGTGATTGGAACAGACAGTATAAACATAACGTGTGATTGGAACAGACAGTATAAACCTAATAACGTATGTTTGGAACAGACCGTATAAACCTAATAACTTGTGATTGGAACAGACACTATAAACCTAATAACGTGTGATTGGAACGGACCGTATAAACCTAATAACGTGTGATTTGAACAGACAGTATAAACCTATAACGTGTGTTTTGGAACATAGCCTATGCAGCTGGTGTTTGGGGTTTTATTCAGAGAACTGACCGGATCTTAGACGTTAACGAGTCCTTTATGTCTTTAAAGTCACTAAAGCCCTTAAGCCCAGTGCTGGGCGGCTCGTTGATTAAAACACACGCAGGCACACGCACACGCGCACATGTGGTTGCGCTGTCGAGGAGAAAAAAGGCATTTCATAATTTATTTGTAACTTTGTGTGTTCCACTCGGCCGTCTATTTTGTAAACTTTTTGGCAATTTGAATTTTTATCTCTCTTGACAATAACGCTATTTTGGAATGAATCGAGAGAATATGCCTCTGTTAGAGAGAAAGAGACAGGATTGTGTGTGTGTGTGTGTGTGTGTGTGTGTGTGTGTGTGTGTGTGTGTGTGTGCGTGTGCGTGTGCGCGCGCGCGCGTGTGTGTGTGTGTGTGTGTGTGTGTGTGTGTGTGTGTGTGTGTGTGTGTGTGTGTGTGCGTGCGTGTATGCGTGTGTGTGTGTGTCGTTTGGACCTTCTAGATGTCAGTCCTCTCTCCAACAGGCTGACAGAGCGCCGCCAGTCCGGTTTAAAATAAAGCAGATCGGAGCTGAATCGGTTTGACTGAACTAAAGCTGGAGGGGCTGCACGAGAAGGAGGCGGCGGAGGAGCCCGGGGCGACTCTGGCGATGAAGCGGGGAGACCCGGGGGGAGACCCGGGGGGAGACCCGGGGGGAGACCCGGGGGGAGCCGAGCGGGGAGACCCGGGGGGAGCCCAGCGGGGAGCCCAGCGGAGAGCGCCCTCCGGACGGCTCGCGGTGACCCTGGAGGACGCAGATCTCTGGCGGAAGTTCCAGGAAATCACGAACGAGATGATCGTGACCAAGAGCGGCAGGTGAGTTAACATGTTATTAATTAACCATTACATACATGTTATTAATTAACCATTACATACATGTTATTAATTAACCATTACATACATGTTATTAATTAACCATTACATACATGTTATTAATGAACCATTACATACATGTTATTAATTAACCATTACATACATGTTATTAATTAACCATTACATACAAGTTATTAATTAACCATTACATACATGTTATTAATTAACCATTACATACATGTTATTAATTAACCATTACATACATGTTATTAATTAACCATTACATACATGTTATTAATGAACCATTACATACATGTTATTAATGAACCATTACATACATGTTATTAATTAACCATGTCATACATGTTATTAATTAACCATTACATACATGTTATTAATTAACCATTACATACATGTTATTAATTAACCATTACATACATGTTATTAATTAACCATTACATACATGTTATTAATTAACCATTTCATACATGTTATTAATTAACCATTACATACATGTTATTAATTAACCATTACATACATGTTATTAATTAACCATTACATACATGTTATTAATTAACCATTACATACATGTTATTAATTAACCATTACATACATGTTATTAATTAACCATTACATACATGTTATTAATTAACCATTACATACATGTTATTAATGAACCATTACATACATGTTATTAATTAACCATTACATACATGTTATTAATTAACCATTACATACATGTTATTAATTAACCATTACATACATGTTATTAATGAACCATTACATACATGTTATTAATGAACCATTACATACATGTTATTAATTAACCATTACATACATGTTATTAATTAACCATTTCATACAAGTTATTATGAATTATAATATAAGGATGTTATTAATTAACTATAAAATTAGGATGTAATTAATGAACTACAACATTAGGATGTTAATATCCGTGTTATTGATGATTATAATATTAAGATTTTAATATCCATGTTACTAATGAACTATAATATTGTTATTAATTAACTATAACATTAGGATGTTATTAATTGAAAATAACATTAGGAGGTATATATCCATGTTATTAATGAACTATAACGTTAGGAGGTATATATCCATGTTATTAATGAACTATAACATTAGGAGGTATATATCCATGTTATTAATGAACTATAACGTTAGGAGGTATATATCCATGTTATTAATGAACTATAACGTTAGGAGGTATATATCCATGTTATTAATGAACTATAACGTTAGGAGGTATATATCCATGTTATTAATGAACTATAACATTAGGAGGTATATATCCATGTTATTAATGAACTATAACGTTAGGAGGTATATATCCATGTTATTAATGAACTATAACATTAGGAGGTATATATCCATGTTATTAATGAACTATAACGTTAGGAGGTATATATCCATGTTATTAATGAACTATAACGTTAGGAGGTATATATCCATGTTATTAATGAACTATAACATTAGGAGGTATATATCCATGTTATTAATGAACTATAACGTTAGGAGGTATATATCCATGTTATTAATGAACTATAACGTTAGGAGGTATATATCCATGTTATTAATGAACTATAACGTTAGGAGGTATATATCCATGTTATTAATGAACTATAACGTTAGGAGGTATATATCCATGTTATTAATGAACTATAAAATGAGGATGTTAATACCGATGTTACTAATGAACTATTGTAATATCATGTATTATTAAGTATTAATATCAGAGGTTTCCTAGTAATATCATGTTATTATTAATGTATTATCTCTAAGTACAAGATAATATACGATATATTATTATTAATAATGCATTATAATACCAGAAGAACTGTCGTAGTAAGATCATTATAGGCTATTAATTGTATTAATAATGTATTATAATGTCAGAGATACTATCGTGATAATAATAATATTATTATTAATGCATATCGTATAATCAGTACTATCAAATGTATACATTATAATAGTATTATTATTGATGTATTGCTAGAAGTACTAGTTATATCATAGATTATTATTGTCAATGTATTATAATGGTAGTATCATAGTACTATCATAGTAATGTATCGTAATATAATTAGTGTTAATATATTACTAGAAGTATCATAATAATGTATATTATTATTAATCTATTAAATATCAGACATACTATCATGAAATATGCTTATAATTATAATTGTTAATGTACTATATCAGAAGTAAGATTAATTTATTATAATTATCAATGATATATCATATCAGAAGTACTAGGATATTTAAATATGATCAATGTTTTATAATATCAGAGGAACTACCCTAATACGATTATTTAGTAATTTATAACGTATTATAATATCTGTAGTACTATCACTATCATAGTAATACAATTATGCAATCATTTCTAATGTATTATATTAATAGAAGTGCTTTCATAATATGGTGATAATATTATTATGATTTCCTTATTATTATTATGATCATATTATTATGATTATTACTACTGTATTCAACTGTGTCTTATAGACTTTAGCATATTATGATAAA
>NC_082385.1:34694149-34729149 GCF_031168955.1 Gadus macrocephalus
ATTACAGGCTCTTTAATTTAAGCCTTAAAATACCTTATTGCTGTAGATAGCGTATTGTGTGACGTAATCAGCAGACGACGGACCCCGAGCCGATCTGGTAGCCGAGCCAATATGGTACTTACACCGGTACTAGTCAGAAACACGTCCCGTTCCGACCACGTCAGGTCGGACGCATGCCACCTTCAAAACGGTCTGAGTTTCCGGGAGGTTCCGAGGTTCGGACGTTGAGTTCGGAGGAAGGTGCTTTGAACACCGTAGGGTCGGGGTTTGGGCTCAGAGTTTCATGCGGAGGTAAATCTACCCGAATGGCTGCCCATTTCATTGATGGACTAAAGGGAACTAACAGCTAGCACCAAGAGGCGAACTTGACACCAATTCTAACATTTGCATTACGATACATTATAGCTTACAATTATAAACATCCCCTGATCAATTCTCGCTCATGTTCAACCATCGCAAGCAGTTCTACTAACTGATTCATCTGATGAAGCAGTGAAGCGCGGGATACGTTCCCTTCTGGAGAAGTGAAGAGGGCGTCCTACTGAACGGAGGTGGGTATCCTACATTATGGAAATGAAATGACTTAGTTCAAGTGAATTCCCCCCAAAGTATTGCATAAATTGAAAAACAACAGTGGTTATGGTTTTTTTGTTTTTTTTCATGACGACCAATAAAAAACAACAGTGTTACCCCTTATGTTTTTATTCATGACGACCAATAAAAAACAACAGTGTTACCCCTTATGTTTTTATTCATGACGACCAATAAAAAACAAGTGTTACCCCTTATGGCTTTTTTTCATGACGACCAAAGAAAAACAACAGTGTTACCCCCTATGTTTTATTTGATAAATATAGACAGTGTTATCCCTTATGTTTATTTCATAACGGCCGATAAAATACAACAGTAACCCATCATGATTTTCCATGTTGACCAATAAAAAACGATAGTGGTACCCCTTATGTTTTTTTTCATGACGACCAATAAAAAACGACAGTGTTACACCTTATGTTTTTTTTCATGACGACCAATAAAAAACAACAGTGTTACCCCTTATGTTTTTTCTCATGACGACCAATAAAAAACGACAGTGTCACCCCTTATGTTTTTTCTCATGACGACCAAATAAAAACGACAGTGTTACCCCTTATGTTTTTTTCATGACGACCTATAAAAAACGACAGTGTTACCCTTTGTGTTTTTTTTCATGCGACCCAAGAAAAGCAACAGTGTTACCCCTTATGTTTTTTTTCATGACGACCAATAAAAAGCAAGTGTTACCCCTTATGTTTTTTTTCATGACGACCAATAAAAAACAGCAGTGTTAACCCTTATGTTTTAATTCATGACGACCAATAAACCCTGTCAACGTTTTTGCAGGGATCAGAACCTGAGCTGTTTAGAGTGTTATCCTCCGAACTTATCAATGCACCATCAAGACACCGAATAAAGTCATCACAATGGTTATACTTGACTTTATAATTCACATGAAATAGAAATAAGAGTCTTCCAACAGAGGACATCAACCGGACTTGAACCCCGGTCTCCAGGGGGTTAGCTCACTGCAGCTCTCTCCACTTCCCACTGAGATTTGTATATTAATTATGTCTGAGGTTATATATGATTATATATAGATGAGTGCAATAAACATGAGTTTATTTACTGCCTCACTCCAGTGGGTGAGGCAGAGTGCACACCACTGCACCACTGAGGCGATGACAATACACAATAATCAATCATCAATAAAGAGGATATACATGACATTAAAATGTATGTGTGTATTTCTATTATCTCCCTTATGTTTTTTTTCATGACGACCAATAAAAAACAACAGTGTTACCCCTCATTTTTTTTCATGACGACCAAAGAAAAATGACAGTGTCACCCCTCATGTTTCATTTGATAAAAACGACAGTGTTACCCCTTATGTTTGTTTTCATGACGACCAAAGAAAAACAACAGTGTTACCCCCTATGTTTTATTTGATAAATATCGACAATAAATGACGACCAATAAAAAACAACAGTGTTACCGCTTATGTTTTTTTTCATGACGACCAATAAAAAACTTTTTTTTTTGTATAATTTTATCAAACAACATGATATTTCATTAAATTATTGACATCCACCCTTTTTATGATATTTATCACATTATCATTTCGTTTTATTTAGAACATTGTCTGTGTAGGCTGACGTAGGCTATGACGCACGACTGTCCATAGCTGAATATGGTAGGCTACTATGCTGATTTTACGTAAGCATATTGGTGTTCAACATCTGTTGTAGTGAACATTCTAAAACTGGTGTAAAATGTTGCTGCCATATTAATAGACACGTTGAATGTTATCGTTTTGATTGTGGAATCCCGCACGTAAACTGGTTGGCAAAAAAAGAGCAAAGACGGACGGTTCACTTGACGGAGAAACCGTCACTTTCCTCATATCAGACAACTCATAACTCTGGATGAAAATGAAGGCTTTCTTTTTTCGTCACTTTCCTTTGTAAACCTTTAGTAATAACCTCCTGAATCCTTGTTATAACGCTGTGTATAATCCCGGACCGCAACCGCTTGTCGGCATGTTGTTAGTGTGTGCAATTCAGCACAGTATCAGCCGAGTTGACTCTAATTTCCACATTGTTTACTTGCTAACGTTTGTGAATAACAGTGGCTAGTTGACAGAGTTAGTCTTTTTACACACCAGAAGAGTGGAGCCGACAGCGGAGCGGAGCCCTGACGTCACCCGTCATCTCGTCTCTGTAAAGTTTACAATGGATGTTGCGCAGCATTTATTATGACGTCATTATATAGACTCTCTCTCAGCACCTCCCACTCGGACTCTCCCCGCGTCGCTGCACTTCACCGCTTTTTGTCCAAGGGGAGGATAACAGCATTGAAAGAGGCGAAAACCATTATAATTCGGGGCATGTTGAGAGTTTTAGTTATGCCGATGGGGAGATTGTCGGTCTTGTCCAGAGCGCGACGTCACATACGAGACGTGTAGTCTTTCTTATTGTTTTTTTATCTACAGCCTTTAACTGAACAATTGCACAATAAATGGTCCATCTCTTGGAATGAAAAATTATCATTTAAATCCACAAACAACATACGTGTAATCCGGGGCATATAAAGACTGCGACCAGGAGATAATTACTTTCTCTCCATTGAAACCCATTCATATTTCCGATCACATTGACTCCGGGGTCTACCGTAGGGGGCGTACTTACGAGCTCTACAGGCAAAGAGGGCGGGACTTCCGGAGGAACGGTGTTCGTTGGGGTGTGCGGAAATAGCTGAAATATCAGGTGAACAAGGCAGTGGGCGAAGTATCAAAACCCATCAGTGATAATCAAGAGATTCAAAGATGAATATATTATAAGTATGATCGTGTCTGGTTTTTAGTATAAATCCGAATAATTTCCAGTCGACTTTCTGCTAAAATAGCAAAGTATTTCTTTATCAATCAAATCATTAATGAGTATTTAGTGTAATTCTGCCATCTTGTGGTCTATTATCCAAACTGCATAAATATTCAATAATTTACGTCGCATTGCGATGACGAAAGAGATTAACCGTCTTATTCCGATGACGAAAGACATCGTCGCATGTTGGATAATAATATATTAAGCCATTTACATATCTATGATGTCTATAAATATACATTTGAACAACTTGACTGAGATTAAAAACATGGAAGATAAAGTTGTTGTGGAGCTGAAGAATCTGGTTGACGACGCGACGTTAGCTCCTGAAGAGAAGACGACTTTAGTCCTCCACACACTGCGAGGTAATTAGACATTACAAATGACATATTACCATTAAACGTTACACATTACACATAACATGTTATATGTTACACGTTACATATTACCATTCAACGTTCTACATTACATATTACACATTACATATTACATATTTAGTTCTCCCAACTACAAGGTATTAAGTATTTGTTTTTCACAATACAGGTATTAAGTATTTGGTTCTCCACACTAAAAGGTTAATTTCTAATATTTTATTCATATCTTGATGCGTCTCTACGCACGTGAAACCTTTTGTGTTGATGGGTTATCATCACCACTAGTATTGTTGTGTTGATGGTTTATCACCACTCGTATTGTTGTGTTGATGGGTTACCACCACTAGTATTGTTGTGTTGATGGTTTATCATCACCACTAGTATAGTTGTGTTGATGGGTTATCACCACTAGTATTGTTGTGTTGATAGTCTATCACCACTAGTATTGTTGTGTTGATGGTTTATCACCACTAGTATTGTTGTGTTGATGGGTTATCACCACTAATATTGTTGTGTTGATGGGTTATTTATCACCACTAGTATTGTTGTGTTGATGGGTTATCATCACCACTAGTATTGTTGTGTTGATGGTTATCACCACTAGTATTGTTGTGTTGATGGTTATCACCACTAGTATTGTTGTGTTGATGGTTATCACCACTAGTATTGTTGTGTTGATGGGTTATCATCACCACTAGTATAGTTGTGTTGATGGGTTATCACCACTAGTATTGTTGTGTTGATGGGTTATCATCACCACTAGTATTGTTGTGTTGATGGGTTATCACCACTAGTATTGTTGTGTTGATGGGTTCACCACTAGTATTGTTGTGTTGATGGGTTATCACCACTAGTATTGTTGTGTTGATGGTTATCACCACTAGTATTGTTGTGTTGATGGGTTTTATCACCACTAATATTGTTGTGTTGATGGATTATCACCACTAGTATTGTTGTGTTGATGGTTTATCACCATTAGTATTGTTGTGTTGATGGGTTCACCACTAGTATTGTTGTGTTGATGGGTTATCACCACTAGTATTGTTGTGTTGATGGGTTCACCACTAGTATTGTTGTGTTGATGGGTTATCACCACTAGTATTGTTGTGTTGATGGGTTATCACCACTAGTATTGTTGTGTTGATGGTTATCACCACTAGTATTGTTGTGTTGATGGTTATCACCACTAGTATTGTTGTGTTGATGGTTATCACCACTAGTATTGTTGTGTTGATGGTTATCACCACTAGTATTGTTGTGTTGATGGTTATCACCACTAGTATTGTTGTGTTGATGGTTATCACCACTAGTATTGTTGTGTAGTATTTAACCAACCCTAGGGGGGGAGTATTATGGATTGACTGGGCAGACTGCATTATGTATCTGTGGGCTGACTGGTTTATGTATCGCTGGGCTGACTGGTTTATGTATCTCTGGGCTGACTGGTTTATGTATCTCTGGGCTGACTGGTTTATGTATCTCTGGGCTGACTGGTTTATGTATCTCTGTGCTGTATTTGTTGTTGTGTAGACACAGTGATCTGATTGGTTGTTGTGAAGAAACATTGATCGGATTGGTTGATGTTGTAGAGGCAGTGATCTGATTAGTTGTTGTGTAGACACAGTGATCTGATTGGTTGTTGTGTCGACGCAGTGATCTGATTGGTTGTTGTGTAGACGCAGTGATCTGATTGGTTGTTGCGTAGACACAGTGATCTGATTGGTTGTTGTTTAGATGTAGAGGCAGTGATCTGATTGGCTGATGTTGTAGAGGCAGTAATCTGATTGGTTGATGTTGTAGAGGCAGTGATCCAATTGGTTGATGTTGTAGAGGCAGTGATCCGATTGGTTGATGTTGTAGATTTAGAGGCAGTGATCTGATTGGCTGATGTTGTAGAGGCAGTGATCTGATTGGTTGATGTTGTAGAGGCAGTGATCCGATTTGTTGATGTTGTAGATGTAGAGGTATTGATCTGATTGGCTAATGTTGTAGAGGCAGTGATCCGATTGGTTGATGTTGTAGAGGCAGTGATCCGATTGGCTGATGTTGTAGAGGCAGTGATCTGATTGGTTGATGTTGTAGAGGCAGTGATCTGATTGGTTGATGTTGCAGAGGCAGTGATCCGATTGGCTGATGTTGTAGAGGCAGTGATCTGATTGGCTGATGTTGTAGAGGCAGTGATCTGATTGGTTGATGTTGCAGAGGCCCTGACCAGGGGGTCGGTCGGTCCAACCCAGGACCTGGCCGGTCTGAAGAGGCGTCTGGTCGACGCCCACATCCTGGACTTCTGCTTAGCAGCCATGAGCCTGGAGCATGTTACCATGGAGACTGATGCACTGCAGCCGGAGAGCCTCACCATGGAGACCTGGAGGAACGCTGTGCACCTGGGCCAGATCCTCAGGTGAGGCTGCTATAGGCTCATCCTGACAGCAGCTGACAGCTGGACCAGGTGGACCAGGTGACAGCTGAACCAGCTGACAGGTGAACCAGGTGGACCAGGTGACAGCTGAACCAGCTGACAGGTGAACCAGGTGGACCAGGTGACGGGTGAACCAGGTGGACCAGGTGACGGCTGAACCAAGTGACACGTGAACCAGCTGACAGGTGAACCAGGTGGACCAGGTGACGGGTGAACCAGGTGACAGTTGTACCAGGTGAACCAGCTGACAGGTGCACCAGGTGAACCAGCCGACAGGTGTACCAGCTGACAGCTGTACCAGGTCAACCAGGTCAACCAGCTGACAGGTGTACCAGCTGACAGGTTAACCAGCCGACAGGTGTACCAGCCGACAGCTGTACCAGCCGACAGGTGTACCAGCTGACAGCTGTACCAGGTCAACCAGGTCAACCAGCTGACAGGTGTACTAGCTGACAGGTTAACCAGCCGACAGGTGTACCAGCCGACAGGTGTACCAGCCGACAGGTGTACCAGCCGACAGGTGTACTGGTGAACCAGGTGTACCAGCTGACAGGTGAACCAGGTCTAAAGCTGAGCCCGATGTATTTCATTCTTCTAGTTCCTGCTGTGTGGGGGCGGAGCCTGACAAAGACCAGAAGGCATTCTACAGGCTGCTGCCGTCGGTCATGGAGGGACTGCTTTCATTGGCTTGCAGGCTGATGACTCAAGTAGCAGAGGTACCTCTCTCTGTGCGTCTGTCTCCCTGCTGGCCTGACTACCTGTCTCTCTGAGTACCTGTTGGTCTGTCTGTCTGCCTAACTGTCTGTCTGTCTGTCTGTCTGTCTGTCTGTCTGTCTGTCTGTCTCTCTGTCTGTCCGTCTGTGCGGCAGAGAACAGAGTGTCTCTCTCTCTATAGGACGGTAATGGATTCGGTGGGGTGGCTCCTCGGGGCTCACAGCTGTCTCACCCCTCAAGGTAGACCATGAGCTACCATCGTTACCATAGTGACCACGGTGCACCAGAGATCCCAGACACAGCCTGTTGCCATAGCTACCATGGTGCACCAGAGATAATAGACACGGGCAGTCACCATAGTTCCCATGTTTCACCACGGGTACCAGACACCACCTGTTACCATAGTAACCATGTTCCTCCCTCTAGTTCTGAGCTCTCTGTATTATGAGAGGATGCAGGTGTGCGATGACGTCATCATCTCTCTGGTCTGCGTTTCACTGTGGAGTCAAATCTGCAGAACCAGCAGGTAACCGGTCTGCCTGTCTCTCCACCTGTCTGTCTGACCCTTACTTTAACTTAACCTGTCTGACCCTTACTCTTGCCATAACTTAACTTTTCTTTCCTTTCCTCTTAACTTATCTTACCTTTACTCTTATCTCCCTTTAACCCTTGCCACAACTTAATTTATCTTAACGTAACCTTACCTTACCTTAAGTTAAGTGAACTCCTGTCTTTGGCCTTACCTGAGCAGTGACTTCCTGTCGGGGTTGAGTGACGACTCCGTGCTCCTGTTGATGAACGACGCTGTCGGCCAGTTGGCTGTCAGCTCTGACAACGCAGTGGGCGGAGCTTGCATTGGCTTGCTTGTCCTAATAGCCAATCAGCTGGACAGGCCACGCCACGCCCTCCTCCGCACCTTCCCAGGTAAGAAGAGGGTGATGTCACGTCCTCCACCTATGATCCATGACGTCAGAACGAAGGAAACAGAGGAACAGAGTGACGTCATAGTGATGCCAAACATTGTTACCAAATAACTCCACCTGATTGACAGGTTTGGACCGCCTTCTCAACAAAGACTGGAGGAGGCGGGGCTTCAAGCAAGAGGTCGATCAGCTCATTGCAATCCTTCATTCTGATTGGCCCACAGCAGAAAACACCCAGGTCTGTACAGTTGTTTTATTAATAATAACATGCTAATTGGTTGTTGTGGCATTGATAGCTAACATGCTAACGTAGTGTGCTCACTCTGTGCAGGCGTGTTGATAGCTAACGTGCTAACATGCTAATGTAGCATGCTCCCCGTGTGCAGGCGGGTTGTGAGCGTGTGCTAACGTAGTGTGCTCACTCTGTGCAGGCGTGTTCTGAGCGCATGCTAACATGCTAATGTAGCATGCTCACCGTGTGCAGGCGTGTTGTGAGCGCGTGCTAACGTAGTGTGCTCACTCTGTGCAGGCGTGTTGTGAGCGCGTGCGGGCCGCCTGTGTGATCCAGGCCGCGTGGAGAGGTCATGTGACCAGAAATAGAATCAAGAACCTGCCCAGAGCGGTTGGCCTCCTGCAGAGGAAATACAGGTCCGTCCGTCCGTCCGTCCGTCCGTCTGTCCCTCAACATGCCCACCTGTCTGTCTCTCATCCTGTCTGTCTCTTAACATATCTACATGTCTGTCTCTCCATCTGTCTACCTGTCTGGCTCAGGGCGAAGGTCCATCAGCGAAAACTTCTGGAACAGACGAATCGTTGGGAAGCAGAGCTCAAATACCAGGTGGGAGTGGCTTAATGTGTAGCTCAGATACCAGATGGGAGTGGCTTATTATGTAGCGCAGATACCAGGCGGGAGTGGCTTATTATGTAGCGCAGATACCAGATAGGAGTGGCTTAATGTGTAGCTCAGGTACCAGGTGGGAGTGGCTTAATGTGTAGCTCAGATACCAGGCGGGAGTGGCTTATTATGTAGCGCAGATACCAGGTGGGAGTGGCTTAATGTATAGGGCAGATACCAGGTGGGAGTGGCTTAATGTGTAGCGCAGATACCAGGTGGGAGTGGCTTAATGTGTAGCGCAGATACCAGGTGGGAGTGGCTTAATGTGTAGCGCAGATACCAGGTGGGAGTGGCTTAATGTGCAGCTCAGAAACCAGGTGGGAGTGGCTTAATGTGTAGCGCAGATACCAGGTGGGAGTGGCTTAATGTGTAGCGCAGATACCAGGTGGGTGTGGCTTAATGTAAGATACCAGGTGGGTGTGGCTTAATGTGTAGCTCAGATACCAGGTGGGAGTGGCTTAATGTGTAGCGCAGATACCAGGTGGGTGTGGCTTAATGTAAGATACCAGGATAAATCAGGTCTCTCTGTTTGCGTGGGTGTGTGTTTGCGTGGGTGTGTGTTTGTGTGGGGTGTGTGTTTGTGTGGTGTGTGTTTGTGTTGGTGTGTGTTTGTGTGGTGTGTGTTGGTGTGTGTTTGTGTGGTGTGTGTTTGTGTGGTGTGTGTTTGTGTTGGTGTGTGTTTGTGTTGGTGTGTGTTTGTGTGGTGTGTGTTTGTGTGGTGTGTGTTTGTGTGGTGTGTGTTTGTGTGGGTTCCAGGTATATTTGAGGAGACAACGAGCCAGAAGGCGTTTCCACCAGAAGCAGAAACAGCTGCTTCACCTTCTACCAGCTGGTAAAATACATGACCTCCTACCTAACCCTAACCAGCTGGTAAAGTACATCTTCCCATACCTAACCCTAACTAGCTAGTATAATACATACATAACCTCAATACATCAGTTACTGATTGATAACATCCCGACTGATGTCATTATTCTAGCGCTGGTCCGGGGGTACCAGTTACTGACTGATGATGTCATTATTCTAGGTACCAGTGACTGACTGATGATGTCATAATGGTACCAGTTACTGACTGATGATGTCATTATTCTAGGTACCAGTTACTGACTGATGATGTCATTATTCTAGGTACCAGTTACTGACTGATGATGTCATTATTCTAGGTACCAGTTACTGACTGATGATGTCATTATTCTAGGTACCAGTGACTGACTGATGGTGTCATTATTCTAGGTACCAGTGACTGACTGATGTCATTATTCTAGGTACCAGTGACTGACTGATGATGTCATTATTCTAGGTACCAGTTACTGACTGATGATGTCATTATGGTACCAGTTACTGACTGATGATGTCATTATTCTAGCGCAGGTCTGGAGGTACCAGTTACTGACTGATGATGTCATTATTCTAGGTACCAGTTACTGACTGATGATGTCATTATTCTAGGTACCAGTGACTGACTGATGATGTCATTGTTCTAGCGCTGGTCCGGAGGTACCAGTTACTGACTGATGTCATTATTCTAGGTACCAGTTACTGACTGATGATGTCATTATTCTAGGTACCAGTGACTGACTGATGATGTCATTGTTCTAGCGCTGGTCCGGAGGTACCAGTTACTGACTGATGATGTCATTATTCTAGGTACCAGTGACTGACTGATGATGTCATTATGGTACCAGTGACTGACTGATGATGTCATTATGGTACCAGTGACTGACTGATGATGTCATTGTTCTAGCGCTGGTCCAGAGGTACCAGTGACTGACTGATGATGTCATTATTCTAGGTACCAGTGACTGACTGATGATGTCATTATGGTACCAGTGACTGACTGATGATGTCATTATGGTACCAGTGACTGACTGATGATGTCATTATTCTAGGTACCAGTGACTGACTGATGATGTCATTATGGTACCAGTGACTGACTGATGATGTCATTATTCTAGGTACCAGTGACTGACTGATGATGTCATTATGGTACCAGTGACTGACTGATGATTTCATTGTTCTAGCGCTGGTCCGGAGGTACCAGCACCAGCTGGAGGGTTCTGCTGCCGTGGCGATCCAGAGATGGTGGCGAGGGCACCGGGAGGAGAGGAGCTTCCACACACTCCGTCACGCACACACACAGCACCGTGCAGCGAGCACCCTGCAGAGAGCGGTACGCACGCACACACACACACACACACACACACACACACACACACACACACACACACACACACACACACACACACACACACACACACACACACACACACACACACACACACACACACACACAGAGACACAGCACCGTGCAGCGAGCACCCTGCAGAGAGCGGTACGCACGCACACACACACACACACACACACACACACACACACACACACACACACACACACACACACACACACACACACACACACACACACAGCACCGTGCAGCGAGCACCCTGCAGAGAGCGGTACGCACGCACGCACACACACACACACACACACACACACACACACACACACACAGCACCGTGCAGCGAGCACCCTGCAGAGAGCGGTACGCACGCACGCACGCACACACACACACACACACACACACACACACACACACACACACACACACACACACACACACACACACACACACTATAAAGGTTTGTGCTAATAAAGATATTATTATTCTGTTATTTTATACTGTATAAAGGATATTAATATTTTAGTATGTAAAGGGTTACATTAATAAAGGTATTATTATTAAGTACAAATATTATACTATATAAAGGATAGTATTCATAAAGGCATTATTATTATATATAATGATACTATATAAATGATAATATTAATGAAGGTATTATTATTATTATACTTTAGTTTATGCTCCACGTGAACCTCCTAAGATGGCGCAATTTGATTCGGGATCTCGGGATATAAAATACACATTTTATATCCCGAGATAGCGGGAAACATTCAATTTCCCATTGTTGAGATCTCAAACACTGGATATTGTTTTCATCGCTACTTCATCGATATAAAGGATATTAATAAAGGTATTATGTCATTTTATTCTGTATAAAGGATATTAAAAAGGTATTAAATTGGAATGTAGAGAAACATGTGTATTTTAGAGAAGTGTGGATGGGCTATTATTTTATCCGCCACCGTATCACAATTATTTTTTGCAAAAAAAAAGAAAGCCTTGATATCAAAGAAACGCAGACTTGAGCCTATTCACTCTAAAATTCCCCCGCACAACATTGAAACATGCATGTTCACCTTTTTTATTGTACATAACAACCCCATAACTTGTCTGCTTGCATTGCAAAAAGTTGTCCAAAAAAAATGCTTACCTTCTTTCTTGGCTGAGGATGTTGTTGAACTAGAAGTTGAATTTGTTCAGAACATCTCACGCTGCCATTGCAGAACGTCACTTCTGAGTCAAATCACTCCATGATCTCTTTTAAATTCCTTATTCCACGAGTGGTAGGCTCCAATGACGGGCTGTTTTAAAATATAACTAATATCGAAACAGAATAACCCAGGCGCAGTCTCATCTACGAGACGTTTACTGAGTGGCGCTGCAACGAGGCGCGACATGGGATGGATCGGCACTTAATTAAAAAAAAAAATATTTTGGGAGTGTTTGTGTGTATTGAACAATATATATATATATAAAAAAAAAAAAAAAATTGATTGGTTAAACTGCCACCCGCTCGAATTTAATTCAAAATTATTTTTTGTCACGTCATCCGCCTGATCTGCCAACCGTGCATCTCTAGTGTCTATACAAATGTATTTGATCGTGTATGAATATAAATACATAAAACATAACATACAACATACATATATACTCTTTAGTGTGTATATATATATATGTATATATATGTGTTTGCTTGTCCTCTGCAGGTTCTTAACTTCCTGAGGAAACGCAGAGGTTTGAAGGCCCCGCCCACGTGCTTTAAATTGATTGGTCTGACGGACAGACGAAGGGCGGAGCTAAATAAAGAGGTTGAGCACTATGTTCGTCATAATCCGGTATGTACTTCATGTTTATTCATCTAACCTTTTATTCATCCACATGTATCCAACATCTCATGGTGACATGCATATAACATGTAAACAATTCATTACCTTCTAACATGTTATAAATACATTCCCCTCAGGACAAATGTTATACATTAGATACACACACCATGTTATGAATACACTGACTCTGTGAAACATGTTATACATTAGATACACACACCATGTTATGAATACACTGACTCTGTGAAACATGTTATACATTAGATACACACACCATGTTATGAATACACTGACTCTGTGAAACATGTTATACATTAGATACACACACCATGTTATGAATACACTGACTCTGAAACATGTTATACATTAGATACACACACCATGTTATGAATACACTGACTCTGTGAAACATGTTATACATTAGATACACACACCATGTTATGAATACACTGACTCTGTGAAACATGTTATACATTAGATACACACACCATGTTATGAATACACTGACTTTGTGAAACATGTTATACATTAGATACACACACCATGTTATGAATACACTGACTCTCTGAAACATGTTATACATTAGATACACACACCATGTTATGAATACACTGACTCTGTGAAACATGTTAACATTAGATACACACACACCATGTTATGAATACACTGACTCTGTGAAACATGTTATACATTAGATACACACACCATGTTATGAATACACTGACTCTGTGAAACATGTTATACATTAGATACACACACCATGTTATGAATACACTGACTCTGTGAAACATGTTATACATTAGATACACACACCATGTTATGAATACACTGACTCTGTGAAACATGTTATACATTAGATACACACACCATGTTATGAATACACTGACTCTGAAACATGTTATACATTAGATACACACACCATGTTATGAATACACTGACTCTGTGAAACATGTTATACATTAGATACACACACCATGTTATGAATACACTGACTCTGAAACATGTTATACATTAGATACACACGCCATGTTATGAATACACTGACTCTGTGAAACATGTTATACATTAGATACACACACCATGTTATGAATACACTGACTCTGTGAAACATGTTATACATTAGATACACACGCCATGTTATGAATACACTGACTCTGAAACATGTTATACATTAGATACACACGCCATGTTATGAATACACTGACTCTGTGAAACATGTTATACATTAGATACACACACCATGTTATGAATACACTGACTCTGTGAAACATGTTATACATTAGATACACACACCATGTTATGAATACACTGACTCTGTGAAACATGTTATACATTAGATACACACACCATGTTATGAATACACTGACTCTGTGAAACATGTTATACATTAGATACACACACCATGTTATGAATACACTGACTCTGTGAAACATGTTATACATTAGATACACACACCATGTTATGAATACACTGACTCTGAAACATGTTATACATTAGATACACACACCATGCTATGAATACACTGACTCTGTGAAACATGTTATACATTAGATACACACACCATGTTATGAATACACTGACTCTGTGAAACATGTTATACATTAGATACACACACCATGTTATGAATACACTGACTCTGTGAAACATGTTATACATTAGATACACACACCATGTTATGAATACACTGACTCTGTGAAACATGTTATACATTAGATACACACACCATGTTATGAATACACTGACTCTGTGAAACATGTTATACATTAGATACACACACCATGTTATGAATACACTGACTCTGAAACATGTTATACATTAGATACACACACCATGTTATGAATACACTGACTCTGTGAAACATGTTATACATTAGATACACACACCATGTTATGAATACACTGACTCTGAAACATGTTATACATTAGATACACACACCATGTTATGAATACACTGACTCTGTGAAACATGTTATACATTAGATACACACACCATGTTATGAATACACTGACTCTGTGAAACATGTTATACATTAGATACACACACCATGTTATGAATACACTGACTCTGTGAAACATGTTATACATTAGATACACACACCATGTTATGAATACACTGACTTTGTGAAACATGTTATACATTAGATACACACACCATGTTATGAATACACTGACTTTGTGAAACATGTTATACATTAGATACACACACCATGCTATGAATACACTGACTTTGTGAAACATGTTAACATGCAAACATTACATACATGTTATGAATACATTGTATACCTTTGATGTGTAATACATAAACTACATACAGATCAAATGTACGACATAAAATACATAGAACAGGTTATACGTGACCCATACATACCATGTAACATTTAAATCATCCATGTCATGAAGACCATGAATCTAACGTGTGTGTCTGTGTGTGTTAGTCGTACACTGTGTCAATAATGTGTGTGTGTGTGTGTCTGTAGTCGTGCGCTGTGTCCCAGCAGGCCTGCGGTCAGCTGTTCCTCCAGACCCAGAGCCTCCTCCTCTCCGCTGACCTGGAGCTCCACGCCCGCCGACAGCAGCACAGAGACGCCCTGCTGGCCCACACCAACACACAGCTGGACCTGCTGGCAGGTAACCAGGCCTAACTAACCCTAACCAGGACTAACTGACCCTAACCAGGCCTAACTGACCCTAACCAGGCCTAACTGACCCTAACCAGGCCTAACTAACCCTAACCAGGACTAACTGACCCTAACCAGGCCTAACTGACCCTAACCAGGCCTAACTGACCCTAACCAGGCCTAACCGACCCTAACCAGGACTAACTGACTCTAACCAGGACTAACTGACTCTAACCAGGCCTAACTGACCCTAACCAGGCCTAACTAACCCTTCAACAATCCGTAAAGTGTTGTACCTTCACTGGCTTTGGGTTAAAAATAGTAATCCAGTTTTTCAATCCAAGTTAAAATCGGCAGGATATAGTTAGTGAGCTTAAAGAAAAGTAGCAAACAGTGTCAAATGTGATGTGTTCAGGTCGGCTCGGTAATATGATTGATGTGTTCATATGCAACACAAAAAAAAGATTTGAGATTTTGGCGAAAATTTGTTTTTCCAGCAATATAAAATAGATAGTAAAGGTAGAATTATGACCTGTTTAATGTCCTATCTTGAGCTATGATCATCTTATCAGCAATTAAAGCAATAATAGAAGTTATATTTCAACAAAATAATAGAAAAGTATCAATAGTGGTATCAATAAAGACTTGGATCAATAAGGAGTCTCGAAAATGGTATCAATACCAATAAAACTAACCCTAACCCACCCTAACCAGGCCTGACCAGGCCTTACCCACCCTAACCAGGCCTAAGCAGACCTAACCAGACCTAACCCACCCTAACCAGACCTAACCCACCCTAACCAGGCCTAACCCACCCTAACCAGACCTAACCCACCCTAACCAGGCCTAACCCACCCTAACCAGACCTAACCCACCCTAACCAGGCCTTACCCACCCTAACCAGACCTAACCCACCCTAACCAGACCTAACCCACCCTAACCAGACCTGACCAGGCCTTACCCACCCTAACCAGGCCTAAGCAGACCTAACCAGACCTAACCCACCCTAACCAGACCTAACCCACCCTAACCAGGCCTAACCCACCCTAACCAGACCTAACCCACCCTAACCAGGCCTAACCCACCCTAACCAGACCTTACCCACCCTAACCAGACCTAACCCACCCTAACCAGACCTAACCCACCCTAACCAGACCTAACCCACCCTAACCAGGCCTAACCCACCCTAACCAGACCTAACCCACCCTAACCAGGCCTTACCCACCCTAACCAGGCCTAACCCACCCTAACCAGACCTAACCCACCCTAACCAGACATAACCCACCCTAACCCACCCTAACCAGACCTAACCCACCCTAACCAGACCTAACCCACCCTAACCAGGCCTTACCCACCCTAACCAGGCCTAACCCACCCTAACCAGACCTAACCCACCCTAACCAGACATAACCAACCCTAATCAGGCCTAACCCACCCTAACCAGACCTAACCCACACTAACCAGGCCTAACCCACCCTAACCAGACCTAACCCACCCTAACCAGGCCTAACCCACCCTAACCAGGCCTAACCCACCCTAACCAGGCTTAACCCACCCTAACCAGGCCTTACCCACCCTAACCAGGCCTAACCCACCCTAACCAGACGTAACCCACCCTAACCAGGCCTAACCCACCCTAACCAGGCCTAACCCACCCTAACCAGGCCTAACCCACCCTAACCAGACCTAACCGACCCTAACCAGACCTAACCCACCCTAACCAGACCTACCTCTTCTGCAGACGCCCCCTCCCTGGGGGTTGCCACGGCTACAGAGGTGCAGGTCTTCCACAGTCGCTCCGGGCCAGTGGCGGCCTGGGCCCAGCACTCCCATGATGCATTGCTGCAGGCCGGCAGCCGGCCCTGGTGGAACAGCTGGCTGGATAACCCTGATGACCTCACTTCCCCTCTAAGTCCCGCCTCTCAAGTAGAGCTGGAAGTCGGGTTGGATTCTGATTGGAAGTTTGATTGTCCAGTAAAAATCATTTAAGATATTCAACACTTCAATTAAAACCTTGGTTAATCATAAAGTATTTGAATCTGTTACTTTACCTTGAATGTTTGCATTAGAGCTAAGAAAAAGGTTAATTTAGGTTAAATTAATGCTAGCATTAGAGGTAGACCAGGTTAATTTAGGTTAACTTAGTGCTAGCATTAGAGGTAGACCAGGTTAATTTAGGTTAACTTAGTGCTAGCATTAGAGGTAGACCAGGTTAATTTAGGTTAACTTAGTGCTAGCATTAGAGGTAGACCAGGTTAATTTAGGTTAACTTAGTGCTAGCATTAGAGGTAGACCTGGTTAATTTAGGTTAACTTAGTGCTAGCATTAGAGGTAGACCAGGTTAATTTAGGTTAACTTAGTGCTCATTAGAGGTAGACCAGGTTAACTTAGCTGTTAGTGCTAGTATTAGAGGTAGACCAGGTTAACTTAGTGCTAGCATTAGAGGTAGACCAGGTTAACTTAGCTGTTAGTGCTCATTAGAGGTAGACCAGGTTCATTTAGCTGTTAGTGCTAGCATTAGAGGTAGACCAGGTTAACTTAGCTGTTAGTGCTAGTATTAGAGGTAGACCAGGTTAACTTAGTGCTAGTATTAGAGGTAGACCAGGTTAACTTAGTGCTAGTATTAGAGGTAGACCAGGTTAATTTAGCTGTTAGTGCTAGTATTAGAGGTAGACCAGGTTAATTTAGGTTAACTTAGTGCTAGTATTAGAGGTAGACCAGGTTAACTTAGCTGTTAGTGCTCATTAGAGGTAGACCAGGTTAACTTAGCTGTTAGTGCTAGTATTAGAGGTAGACCAGGTTAATGTAGGTTAACTTAGTGCTAGCATTAGAGGTAGACCAGGTTAATTTAGCTGTTACTGGTCCTCACTCCAGTCCAGTCCGACCTGTACTGGTTTCCACCCAGTGGACGCTGGTCCTCACTCCAGTCCAGTCCGACCTGTACTGGTTTCCACCCAGTGGACGCTGGTCCTCACTCCAGTCCAGTCCGACCTGTACTGGTTTCCACCCAGTGGACGCTGGTCCTCACTCCAGTCCAGTCCGACCTGTACTGGTTTCCACCCAGTGGACGCTGGTCCTCACTCCAGTCCAGTCCGACCTGTACTGGTTTCCACCCAGTGGGCGCTGGTCCTCACTCCACTCCAGTCCGACCTGTCCTGGTTTCCTCCCAGTGGACGCTGGTCCTCACTCCAGTCCAGTCCGACCTGTACTGGTTTCCTCCCAGTGGACGCTGGTCCTCACTCCACTCCAGTCCGACCTGTACTGGTTTCCTCCCAGTGGACGCTGGTCCTCACTCCAGTCCAGTCCGACCTGTACTGGTTTCCTCCCAGTGGACGCTGGTCCTCACTCCACTCCAGTCCGACCTGTACTGGTTTCCTCCCAGTGGACGCTGGTCCTCACTCCAGTCCAGTCCGACCTGTACTGGTTTCCACCCAGTGGACGCTGGTCCTCACTCCAGTCCAGTCCGACCTGTACTGGTTTCCACCCAGTGGACGCTGGTCCTCACTCCAGTCCAGTCCGACCTGTACTGGTTTCCACCCAGTGGACGCTGGTCCTCACTCCAGTCCAGTCCGACCTGTACTGGTTTCCACCCAGTGGACGCTGGTCCTCCGTCATGAAGGCTCTGTGGTTAACGGTCCGTTCAGCGGCAGCACTCATCGACGGCTTGACTTTCGCGCCGGCGGTAAACGTTTCCATGGTTACAGCGAGCTCCACCAATCAAAGACGTCCTGTCTTCAGGATTGTGGGAATGTTCAATGCGGTGCTTATAAATGACCACGAATAAAAAATGTTTTTTCCAAACGTTTCTTTAACTTGTGGCTCCTACAGGAGCAGCTTCCATCGTTTCACAATAAGATGGCTGGTGGTAAGTATTCCTCGGATGGGTAACTTGTTTTACTATGTTTACTATTGTAGCGGGCCAGTGTGCGGGGGGTGTCCACGCCACCAAGTTGAATCGATAATACCGACACAAGACTCAAAGCAGGTTCAACTTAAGATGGTTTATTCAACCAGTGAACACAACCAGGGTGGGAAAAGGGCCGTCCACCTCCTTTATGATCCAGTCCAATCCTTTCCAGCTGTCTCCCTCGTAGGCCGTACCGTGCTTCCAGGCGACCACACAGACCCTGCCTGTAGTCTGCTCGCCCTAGCCCCCCCATCCCAGGTCTGTTTGCTAGCCCTCTTAAGCCACAGCCCTCCCGCTCAATGATCCCCCAGGCTCGCCTCCTTAAGGGGAGGAAGTCCATGTAAGGCCTGGGGGTGGAGCCAGCAGGTTGCCAGACCTACCACTCACTCCTCCCTCCGCCACTATCTGATTACCGTAATACCAAACTAAACCGTCTAGTTGACTGGATTATATCTGATTATTACCAAACTAAACCGTCCTCTAGTTTACTGGACTATATCTGATTAATACCAAACTAAACCGTCTAGTTTACTGGACTATATCTGATTACTACCAAACTAAACCGTCCTCTAGTTTACTGGACTATATCTGATTAATACCAAACTAAACCATCTAGTTGACTGGATTATATCTGATTATTACCAAACTAAACCGTCCTCTAGTTTACTGGACTATATCTGATTAATACCAAACTAAACCGTCTAGTTTACTGGACTATATCTGATTACTACCAAACTAAACCGTCCTCTAGTTTACTGGACTATATCTGATTAATACCAAACTAAACCGTCTAGTTTACTGGACTATATCTTATTAATACCAAACTAAACCGTCTAGTTTACTGGACTATATCTGATTAATACCAAACTAAACCCTCTAGTTTACTGGACTATATCTGATTAATACCAAACTAAACCCTCTAGTTTACTGGACTATATCTGATTAATACCAAACTAAACCCTCTAGTTGACTGGACTATATCTGATTAATACCAAACTAAACCCTCTAGTTTACTGGACTATATCTGATTAATACCAAACTAAACCGTCTAGTTTACTGGACTATATCTGATTAATACCAAACTAAACCCTCTAGTTGACTGGACTATATCTGATTAATACCAAACTAAACCGTCTAGTTGACTGGACTATATCTGATTAATACCAAACTAAACCCTCTAGTTGACTGGACTATATCTGATTAATACCAAACTAAACCGCCCTCTAGACATAGGACAACTGAATCGCACACACAAACTCTAATTTTCCCCAAGCTTGTCGGAAGGTGAGCTTAAATAAAGTGTCTGGTTTAAATCAACCGTCTAGGGACTGCCCATGGTAGAAATACATTCGTTAAACTTCTCTGCTGAATCCTTCCTCTTGGCACTCACTGAGTGCCCGGGATAAACCCTGCGTAGCTCCGCCCCTCAACACCAATAAACCCTGCGTAGCTCCGCCCCTCACATAACCTATCAACTGCTTAGCTCCGCCCCTCACAACAGCAATAAACCCTGCGTAGCTCCGCCCCTCACAACACCAATAAACCCTGCGTAGCTCCGCCCCTCACCAATAAACCCTGCTAGCTCCGCCCCTCACCAATAAACACTGTGTTGCTCCGCCCCTCACCAATAAACCCTGCTAGCTCTGCCCCTCACCAATAAACACTGCGTAGCTCCGCCCCTCACCAATAAACCCTGCGTAGCTCCGCCCCTCACCAATAAACCCTGCGTAGCTCCGCCCCTCACCAGGAAACACAGCGTAGCTCCGCCCCTCACCAGGAAACACAGCGTAGCTCCGCCCCTCACCAGGAAACACAGCGTAGCTCCGCCCCTCACCAGGAAACACAGCGTAGCTCCGCCCCTCACCAGGAAACACAGCGTAGCTCCGCCCTTACAATGGTTGGTTTCCGGCCCGGCGTGTTCCGTCTGTGAATTAATGAATCCTACTATGGCCACGCCAGTGATAGTGGCTCTGGGCCACACCCATAGAGTGGCCAAGTCACGCCCCTTCCGGTAGAGCCCATGGGACCTATGAGATCGAAAAATATGAATGGGTTTCAATGGAGAGAAAGTAATTATCTTCTGGTCCCAGTCTTTATCTGCCCTGGATTACACATATGTTGTTTGTGGATTTAAATGATGATTTTGAGGTTAGGGTTAGAGTTTGACCGTTTATTGTGCAATAGTTCAGTTAAAGGCTGTAGAGAAAACACTAAACCAAACTAAACTAAACACGTCTCGTATATGCCGTCACGCTCCCTGCGACTCTCGACGTATATTATTCGCGGTGAGAGCAGCGAAGAGCTGTAGTTCACAAAGCGGCCTCACATAAAACCTAACATTATCAAACTTCTTCATGAAAATGTATAGTTTTCTTTGCATAAAAAATTATCATTTAGATCAGGAATCAGGAAAACAACTCCCGCCGGCTTTTCTGGGCATTTGCTCTCGAATAAGTGCAGACATAAAACACTCGGAATTTTCGACGTGAGAAATGACATAACTCCTTTCAAAGAGGCGTACCCTCTCCCAAACTGCTTGTTCAAACAACGAGAAGTGCACCTGTGTCCGACTTGACGTTGCAGGAACTTAACGAGTAGGCTATCTGACTTGTTCTGGCAGTTCTCAAGTCTTGTGCATGCATGCGCGCGAATGCAGGCAATCTGAAACTCGCCTAATGTAAGCTTGCAAACTTTTTGCTCATATCAAGCAGAGACAGCTTTTCATTAGCTGCGTTTCCATCCCCCTGATTTTATGCGAACTTTGAAGTATCGAATCAGTAAACGGTGATGGAAACACCAAAATTTGCATAAAAATCCTCTAATTCGCAAAAAAGTTTATCCGCTCGCTTGAGGTGGTTTTTGAGAAATGCAAAAGAGAGTAAATTCGCAAAATGGGAGACGCAAACACACTTTTCGAAACAGCTGTGCATTAGAGCCAAAACATTGTGCTGAGGCCGTCTTCCTCCGCCAGAGGGCAGTAGAGAACTAGATGTCTCAGCTGTCATGGAGAATAGTAGAATTATAATGTCGAGTGGTAGTTATAATGTAGAATTATAATGTTTAATAGTAGTTATAATGTAGAATAGTAGAATTATAATGTCGAGTGGTAGTTATAATGTAGAATTATAATGTATAATAGTAGAATTATAATTTCGAATGGTAGGTATAATGTAGAATGATAGAATTATAATGTATAATAGTAGTTATAATATAGAATGATAGAATTATAATGTCGAATAGTATTTATAATGTAGAATGATAGAATTATAATTTATAATAGTAGTTATAATGTAGAATGGTAGAATTATAGTAGAATTTATTTCAAGTGTGGTGTGCTGATGTTCAAAGTCGTTTAAATGTTCATTCTCTAGTCATTTTATAGTAAAATGTTGAAATTATTTTCAACCCTTATTGTTATTATATTGTTATATTTATCATGCCTTTTCGGCATTGGACTCTGGACTGTATGTATTATAATTTGATGAGGAAGTTTAATATGAGGTCTATGTTTGAGTCCAACATGTTTAGAATAATGGACTATGTTATACACTATGTTATGGACTATATTATGGACTACATCATGCACTATGTTATGGCCTATATTATGGTCTACATCATGCACTATGTTATGGCCTATATTATGGACTACATCATGCACTATGTTATGGCCTATATTATTGACTACATCATGCACTATGTTATGGCCTATGTTCCTGCGGGATGAAGTGTACCGCTGTATGAGTCCAATAGGTTTATTAGGTATAATAGCATATATAACAGTACTATGAGTCAAGATGTATGGCCTATATTATGGACTATGTTATGCACTGTATTCCAGCGAGATGAAGGGTACCGCTGCACGCGCAGTGCAGCGCAGCGGAGCTGGAAGCGGTGCACGTGCACGGCTCCGTAGGACCGCGTGCGCCTGCGTACACGCGCTCCGGCAGCACGGGAGCCTATTGTAAATCGGCTGGCGGAGTCTTGAGCCGCGGAGCCGCAGTCACCGACCCCCGGTTCAACAATAGCGCGAGGAGAAGAGGTGGAGCGACGGGGCGAGGCGGGGAGTGACGCCGCTCGAGACCAAGGCTCCGGTAGCACGCGGCGTCGAACAGGCGGTGCACCGAAAGAGGGATGCATGAGCGCGTGCGATAGCGGACGGTGTTGAGAACAGCAGCATGGATGGATAGGGCGGCGCGAGGAGCATCGAAGCCACCGACGGAGCTCGAGCAGAAGAGAGCCGCCTCACCGGAGCACCGGAAGATGAACCCGGGAGACGCCGCGGCGCACGGAGCCCCGGGCCAGGACGGCCTGGCGCGAGCAGGTTAGAGACACACTGTGTGTTTGTTGATGTGCGCGTGTGCGTGCACGGGCGAGTGTGCATCCTTGATCAATATGAATGATCGGAGCACGTTAACTGATACACCAATGGCTGGTCTCCTCCAATGGGCCGGATGGGTTAGGGGTGTGTGTGTGTGTGTGTGTGTGTGTGTGTGTGTGTGTGTGTGTGTGTGTGTGTGTGTGTGTGTGTGTGTGTGTGTGTGTGTGTGTGTGTGTGTGTGTGTGTGTGTGTGTGTGTGTGTGTGTGTGTGTGTGTGTGTGTGTGTGTGTGTGTGTGTGTGTGTGTGTGTGTGTGTGTGTGTGCGCTAGAGGAATGTAGGTTTAACGGGGTTGGCTCAGCACGGTGTAACGGAGGTGACCAACGAACCCCACCGAGCCCTAATAACGGTCCCCGGCTTACTGTCAGCCTCTCTCTGTCTCTCGCTCCTTCTCTCTGTCTCTGTCTTTCCTCTCCCTGTCTCTCTCTCTCCTCTCCCTGTCTCTCCTATGCTCTGATATTCGTGGTTCGCTGTTTAAACGCCGCCTGCTGTTTGAAGGAGGTATGACGAAGGGTTATGCAATGTAAATAGTAAATTAAATCACATGTATTCATTTGATCAAGTCACACTTGCAGCACTAGCCAAATAAAGTAGAATTATGAATTAAGTACAACCAGAGTGCTGGATAGACTGCGACTAGAATCAAACATAAAATACAAATAGAGAGATAGAAAAGCTACAACTAGAGAGATAAACTACAACTAGATATCTATAGTTACTACAACTAGAGAGATAAACTAACACTAGAGATAGACAAACTACAACTAGGGATAGAGAAACCAATCTAGAGAGGTAAACTATGACTAGAGAGATAGACAAACTACAACTAGAGATAGAGAAACCAATCTAGAGAGGTAAACTATGCCTAGAGAGATAGACAAACTACAACTAGAGATAGAAAAAATACATCTAGATAGACAAACTACAACTATAGAGAGATAGACAACTAGAGTGATCAACTACAACTAGAGATAGACAAACTACAGCTAGAATTAGAAAAACTACATCGAGAGATAAACTACAACTAGAGAGATAGACAAACTACAACTAGAGATAGATATACTGCAACTAGAGTGACAGATAAACTAAAGCTAGAGAGATAGATAAACTACAACTAGAGAGATAAACTACAACTAGAGAGATAGCTAAACTACAACTAGAGAGATTCTCCAGAACGATAAACTACAACTAGAGTGACAGATAAACTAAAGCTAGAGAGATCGATAAACTACAACTAGAGAGATAAACTACAACTAGAGAGATAGATAAACTACAACTGGAGAGATAGATAAACTACAACTAGAGAGATAGATAAACTACAACTGGAGAGATAGATAAACTACAACTAGAGAGATTCTCCAGAACGATAAACTACAACTAGAGTGACAGATAAACTAAAGCTGGAGAGATAGATTAACTACAACTAGAGAGATAAACTACAACTAAAGAGATAGATAAATACAACTTGGGAAATAGACTACAACTAGAGAGTTAGATCAACTACAAGGAAAACTGTAGCATGTTCAGACACAGCTCTAGTTAGTTGAGTTCGCTCAACTAGTGTTCTTCATAAGTTTTATTCTTTCTTCATTATTCTCTATAATCTTTGGGACCTATCTCCTACATCAATTTTTCACCTAGAGACTCCATTCAAATTTTAAAATATTCAGAATAGCTAGGAATCGCGCGCTTCTTTTCAGATTTTTTTAGTATTTTATACTTTTTAAGATATTCTACTTTTAAAATATTATCTTTTTTTAACATGGGAGTCATTGATGGTATTTCAGCTGTTTAAGACGTAACTAAATCTAGTTTCAACCGTTTATCTTTGTTCAAACCATTTAACAAATCTACACAATTGTATCTTCAATAATATCTAAACAGAATTTCGATATCATTTAAACTTTCTTGAGAATCACAGTTTTAGTTTCATACCGGCTTCGTTTTCAGCTGTTTTCATTGAAGACGTCTGCCCATTCTGAAACACCTACTTCTTAACGGGGAACTCTGCATCTTTGGCCACTTCTTCACTGTTTTCTTGGTTTGCGCTCGCATTGAGTTCCCCCCACAGCTTCGGAGGAGATATTTTACAACACTGTCGTAACAACTCGTTGACGACCCTTCCCCATCCACTTCTACGCTAGCCATGTGCATTTGTTTTCAAAGAAGCCAGCTAATGCGTGGAGCCATGTCCAGGTAGATGTTCATAAAGAGTAGACAAGGTTATACATTTTGAAAGGGTGTATGTGTTACAATAAACCCATCCTTTTTTATAGTCAACGGGAGATGTTATATCCTAGATTATAATTGTTTTACCTTTGGTTGTTGAACAGAATGATCAGTGTAAGAGTGTTGGCCAACATAATACATAACGATAGAATGAACAATTTGCGCAGCAATCATACATTTATGTATCTGTTTATTTTTTTTCTGTATGTTCTCCTCCTTCAGAATAATAGTCCCTAAAAGGAACTGGGTTACATATGCATTCATCAGTGCTTTTAGACGTGTTTACAATGGCTTTCTTTGTGCGAAAGAACGGGCTACGTTCAATGAAATCAAAACCAAACCGTATTGAGCCTTCTTTTTACGTCCATGATTGAGCCCCGTTTATAAACAACCCTTCCGGGTTTTGTCCATTGGCTTGTGTCGATACGTCATCTGTAAGCGCAGGACCCCGAGTCGATCTGGCAGCCGAGTCAATCCGGTACCCACACCGGCAGAAACTTACATGCTCCCTTTTTCCGCCAAAATGTGCTAGGGGGAGTCGAAACAGCGACCAATCGACCCATAAAGTATTAAAGAACAATCACAATGACTCTTGACCTCTTATATTAAGGTAAATTAAGCCAAAAATGTTGCGTAGTTCCCCTGTAAGACATCGGAACTCAATAATTTTTCAACCGTTTACCTTTTTTCAAACCATTTAACAAATCTTCACACTTGTATCTTATCCAAACGGAATTTCGATATCATTTAAACTTTATTCAGGATCACAGTTTTAGTTTCATACCGGCCTCGTTTTCAGTTGGTCTCATTGATTTACGTTGACGCTGGAGAGTGAGGACGTTCAGCAGGGTTGCCAGATTGGGCAGTTTTTCCTGCCAGATTGGGCCACTTTTAAAGGACGTTCAGGCAGTGTTGCCAGATTGGGCTGTGACAATTGATTACCTCCCGGGGACGTAATTAATTATCATCAATTAATCTCAATATTCTCTCCCGGGTCGACCTTTGGACGAAGAGAATTCCATTAAGCCTACTTTTTTTCACGCAATCCAACCACCCTGTGGATTATCCACGTGTCTGCGGGTATGACCGCCAACCGCGCATCTCTAGTCTAGACCTCATTAGAATAATTTGCATTTCTCCCGTATGTTTTTATTTTTTTATGAATGAAGACACCCGCTTGCAAGAATGAGTTCATGTCTGAGTGTAGGCTACAGAAGCGATTAACTAGTTAACTAGTTCCTGCTGCGAGCGTGGCTTCTCCTGCATGAAACGGGTGATTCTTGACGAGTACAACTCACTAAATGCAGTCACTAAGCAGTGGAGTACTGGCAGAAGGTCACGTTCTGTGACTGATGGTGTTGGTTGTCATCTTGAAGCTAAACAAATCTAGTCTGGAAATAAAAATATAATTTTATCAACATAAGGTATTGTGTTTTTATTATATTATCAGTAAGTGACAACTAAAAATGTAAAAAAGATTCTTGGGATTCTTGTTTTTCGGGACGTTTCCGGGACTGTGGTGAAAAAAGTTAGTTTTATCCCCTGCTTTGCGCTTCTCATTCAGTTCTCACTTAATTTGTTTCCAACCATATACCTTTTCTTAAATGGTGTGCATGTTTACATTGTTCACTCCATTTAGGCTTTTGAACTTTTGTGCAAATCCTTTCACTTGATTTAAGCCGTTTAACGTTTCTTTATGTCTTAATCTATGAGGTTTTATTAAAACATATTTCCAACCTCACTTTGTACTACAGCACTCACGTATTCTCTGCAGGAAATGCAATTCTAGTTAATAAATTGACCTCCTTGTGTTTCCATGATCCTCAGCTAATTGAGTGTCCATTACTTTGAACAGTAGGAACTGTTAAGAACAAATGCACTTTCTGATTCCTGAATGTCTCTGTGTGTTATCGTGTTGTAGAGATGGCTAAATCATCAACCATGTGTAATTATCTAGATAACAACCTATAAATAATTGTCATTCATAATAGATTATGAATTACAATATTTTATATGTTTTGTAATATCGATAATCTATTCAATAATTCTAAATTTATTTATGATTTGTTAGGTATTCAATCTATTATAGATTTCCAATTAAAGTTTAACCATGATCTATAATTTTGTTATGCTTTGTTATTTGGTTATACAGTGCACCAGGTTTCACATTTTAAACCTCTAGGATTTTCACTCATTCACCATGTTCTCTCTCTCTCTCTCTCTCTCTCTCTCTCTCTCTCTCTCTCTCTCTCTCTCTCTCTCTCTCTCTCTCTCTCTCTCTCTCTCTCTCTCTCTCTCTCTCTCTCTCTCTCTCTCTCTCTCTCTTTTCAGGGGAGAGGGGGGGGGAGGGGGTCAAGGCAGTAGATGTGCTGACGGTGCTGAGGGAGAAAGTAGCCTTTGTTTCAGGTAACACCGCGCACACACACACACACACACACACACACACACACACACACACACACACACACACACACACACACACACACACAAAGGTACGGTCTTGTCTAATCTGGGGTCCAGCAGTCCTACTGGGTTATAGAACCTCTGGTCCAGCAGTCCTACTGGGTTATAGAACCTCTGGTCCAGCAGTCCTACTGGGTTATAGAACCTCTGGTCCAGCAGTCCTACTGGGTTATAGAACCTCTGGTCCAGCAGTCCTACTGGGTTATAGAACCTCTGGTCCAGCAGTCCTACTGGGTTATAGAACCTCTGGTCCAGCAGTCCTACTGGGTTATAGGACCTCTGGTCCAGCAGTCCTACTGGGTTATAGAACCTCTGGTCCAGCAGTCCTACTGGGTTATAGAACCTCTGGTCCAGCAGTCCTACTGGGTTATAGAACCTCTGGTCCAGCAGTCCTACTGGGTTATAGAACCTCTGATCCAGCAGTCCTACTGGGTTATAGAACCTCTGGTCCAGCAGTCCTACTGGGTTAAAGGACCTCTGGTCCAGCAGTCCTACTGGGTTATAGAACCTCTGGTCCAGCAGTCCTACTGGGTTATAGAACCTCTGGTCCAGCAGTCCTACTGGGTTATAGGACCTCTGGTCCAGCAGTCCTACTGGGTTATAGGACCTCTGGTCCAGCAGTCCTACTGGGTTATAGAACCTCTGGTCCAGCAGTCCTACTGGGTTATAGAACCTCTGGTCCAGCAGTCCTACTGGGTTATAGAACCTCTGGTCCAGCAGTCCTACTGGGTTATAGAACCTCTGGTCCAGCAGTCCTACTGGGTTATAGAACCTCTGGTCCAGCAGTCCTACTGGGTTATAGGACCTCTGGTCGGCTAGTGGTAGCCCTGTGTGTGTTAGCTACTGCTAGCCCTGTGTGTGTTAGCTACTGCTAGCCCTGTGTGTGTTAGCTAGTGGTAGCCCTGTGTGTGTTAGCTAGTAATAAGCCTTCTGTGTAAGCTAGCTACATGCTTAGAGACCCCGCCTCCAGCAACATTATTGGTTGAAACAAATAGAGTTACAGTCTGGTTAGGCCTAGTTAAGCCTGGTAAGGTTAAGTTAGTGTAGGTTAGGTCTGGTTAGCGTAAATTAGGTCTGGTTAGGGGTAGTTAGGTTTGGTTACGTCTGGTTAGGGGTAGTTAGGTCTGGTTAGGGCAAGATAGGTCTCATTATTTTTTTGGGTAGAATTGCTGAGCCTAGTTTGAACTTTACAGGTGGCAGGGACAAAAGAGGCGGACCTATCCTTACATTCCCTGCCAGGACCAATCACGATCGAGTTAAACAGGAAGACCTGAGCCGATTGGTCACTTACCTGTCAACCGTACCCAGGTACCTATTGCCCTCTCCCCCCTGACCCTACCTCCACCCTGACCCTACCTCCACCCTGACCCCCCTACCTCCACCCTGACCCTACCTCCACCCTGACCCTACCTCCACCCTGACCCTACCTCCACCCTGACCCCCCTACCTCCACCCTGACCCCCCTACCTCCACCCTGACCCCCCTACCTCCACCCTGACCCCCCTACCTCCACCCTGACCCTACCTCCGCCCTGACCCTACCTCCACCCTAACCCTACCTCCACCCTGACCCTACCTCCACCCTGACCCTACCTCCACCCTGACCCCCCTACCTCCACCCTGACCCTACCTCCACCCTGACCCCCCTACCTCCACCCTGACCCTACCTCCACCCTGACCCCCCTCCTCCACCCTGACCCTACCTCCCCCCTGACCCCCCTACCTCCACCCTGACCCTACCTCCACCCTGACCCTACCTCCACCCTGACCCTACCTCCACCCTGACCCTACCTCCACCCTGACCCTACCTCCACCCTGACCCCCCTACCTCCACCCTGACCCTACCTCCACCCTGACCCTACCTCCACCCTGACCCCCCTCCTCCACCCTGACCCTACCTCCACCCTGACCCTACCTCCACCCTGACCCTACCTCCACCCTGTCCGTCCTTCCACCCTGACCCTACCTCCACCCTGACCCTACCTCCACCCTGTCCGTCCTTCCACCCTGACCCGTCTCCCCCCTCCTCCTCCCTGACCCGTCTCCCCCCTCCTCCACCCTGACCCGTCTCCCCCCTCCTCCACCCTGACCCGTCTCCCCCCTCCTCCACCCTGACCCGTCTCCCCCCTCCTCCACCCTGACCCGTCTCCCCCCTCCTCCACCCTGACCCGTCTCCCCCCTCCTCCACCCTGACCCGTCTCCCCCCTCCTCCACCCAGTGAGGAGGTGGGGGCGCGGGGCTTCACGGTGGTGGTGGACATGCGGGGCTCCAAGTGGGAGAGCGTGAAGCCCCTCCTCCGCACGCTGCAGGAGTCCTTCTCCACCCGCATCACCTCCGCCCTCCTCATCAAACCAGACAACTTCTGGCAGAAGCACAAGACCAACCTGGGCAGCGCCAAGCTCAGCTTCGAGGTGCGTGTGCGTGTGCGTGCGTGTGTGTGTGTGTGTGTGTGTGTGTGTGTGTGTGTGTGTGTGTGTGTGACGGTCTGTCTGTGTGTGTGTGTGTCTGTGTGTCTGTGTGTGTGTGTGTGTGTGTGACGGTCTGTGTGTGTGTGTCTGTGTGTCTGTGTGTGTGACGGTCTGTGTGTGTGTGTGTGTGTGTCTGTGTGTGTGTGTGTGTGTGTGTGACGGTCTCTGTGTGTGTGTGTCTGTGTGTGTGTGTGTGTGTGTGACGGTCTCTGTGTGTGTGTGTTCAGACCAGCCTGGTGTCGGTGGAGGGTCTCTCCCGGCTTGTGGACCCCTCCCAGCTGACCTCTGACCTGGGCGGCTCTCTGGAGTACGACCACGTGGAGTGGACAGAGCTGCGCCTGGGCCTGGAGGAGTTCTCCGGGGCGGCGGGCCAGCTGCTGGCCCAGCTAGAGCAGCTGGACACGGGGCTGGCCCGCGTACCCGAGCCCCAGGATGTAGAGGAGGCCCGCCGGTAAGGCCGCAGACACAGAGAGATGCTACATACACAGGAACACTTTGATCTATATCCATGGAGAGATGCTACATACACAGGAACACTTTGATATATATCCATGGAGAGATGCTACATACACAGGAACACTTTGATCTATATCCATGGAGATACTTTACATGTCTAGTACATATACTTACATGGATACTTAACATACATAGAATATATGTGTATATTATATATATATAATATACGGTGCAGTGACGGGACACTGTGCTGGGGGAGGCCCCCACACCCCGGTGCAGTGACGGGCACTGTGCTGGGGGACGCCCCGGGGCAGTGACGGGACACTGTGCTGGGGGACGCCCCCACGCCACGGGGCAGTGACGGGCACTGTGCTGGGGGACGCCCCGGGGCAGTGACGGGCACTGTGCTGGGGGACGCCCCGGGGCAGTGACGGGCACTGTGCTGGGGGACGCCCCGGGGCAGTGACGGGACACTGTGCTGGGGGACGCCCCGGGGCAGTGACGGGACACTGTGCTGGGGGACGCCCCGGGGCAGTGACGGGCACTGTGCTGGGGGACGCCCCGGGGCAGTGACGGGACACTGTGCTGGGGGAGGCCCCCACGCCACGGGGCAGTGACGGGACACTGTGCTGGGGGACGCCCCCACGCCACGGGGCAGTGACGGGACACTGTGCTGGGGGAGGCCCCCACGCCCCGGTGCAGTGACGGGCACTGTGCTGGGGGACGCCCCAGGGCAGTGACGGGCACTGTGCTGGGGGACGCCCCCACACCCCGGGGCAGTGACGGGCACTGTGCTGGGGGACGCCCCGGTGCCCAGATCCATCCGTCTCGGAGGTCCGAGGTCGTTGCCTAGCGACATGCACGAACACGCCCCTTTTCCTTGGACGGCGATCTCGCCATCTCGGTTGAACTCAGTGGTGACCGAGCAAAATTCCGAGACAGAATTCAAGATGGCTGCGCCCATTGTGACTTGAAATATAAACTATTTTCAGTGTGCTTGGACCACTTTGGTGGTTTAAATGGCAATTTCAATCACTCGTATTACTGCAATACCTTACTGCGTCCGTATCTCTGCCTATGGCCTATAGCCTACTTATTTTGGAGCGCCTGGTCCTCTGCCAATGCTACCGCGACAACAGCTATCCGGGTGGCGTCCATGTTTTCCTCCAACGACCGAGCGAAATAATAAAACGCTTGAAGTGTGGGCGTGGCGTCAGATCCGAGGTCCGAGTCGGTTCACAGAGAATACTCAAACGCAGCATGAGGCCATTAAAGATCCCAGGGCACTTATCGCAAAGAGGAGGGGTTTCCCCGGTGTTCTGGCCCAACCAGGCTCATTCAATCTGGCCCTGTACAATTGGCTGACTCATTAATTCCCTCACTCTCCACCTCCAGCTGGTGTGTGGTGAGCGTTCTGGCGCTGATTGGCTGCCGTGCATCACCCCAGTGGGGGCTACACACTGGGGGTGGTGAGTGAGGTCCCCCCTGAACTGTAAAGCCTCTTTGGGTCACTGAAAAGCGCTATATAAATATAATGAATTATTATTAATTATATATAGTACACATATATAGATAGATAGATAGATAGATAGATAGATAGATAGATAGATAGATAGATAGATAGATAGATAGATAGATAGATAGATAGATAGATAGATAGATAGATAGATAGATACATGGTATATGGTATATCTATATTTATATAGATACTGTCCCAATCACTCACAGCGATTCTTATGCATCGGACGCTCTAGCTACCCCACCAGTTTAATGTTCGACATGCATTACTGCGCTTGATCGTTCACTTGTCTGTCTGATTTTCACAATTGAGGGAGCGTCTGAATCCTTGAACCACCCCAAGCTCAACGACCCCTATCGCTAGGGGTCGCTAACCCTATCGCTAGGGGCTCAACGACCCCTATCGCTAGGGGTCGCTAACCCTATCGCTAGGGGTCGCTAACCCTAGCGATAGGGGCTCAACGACCCCTAGCGATAGGGGTCGCTAACCCTAGCGCTAGGGTTAGCGACCCCTATCGCTAGGGGTCGCTAACCCTAGCGATAGGGGCTCAACGACCCCTATCGCTATGGGTCGTTAACCCTAGCGATAGGGGCGTCACTCCGCTATATTGGACCAACTCCACGAAAGCCGCACAAATGATACTTTCGGATTTTTCAATATTAACTTTATTGCCTGTGGAAGCCTATCAAATTATGGCGGGAAAGCCGCTAAACAGGAAGTGGGCTAACATCTCGGTACCATTATTAGCCAAATCTTTCCTTATCAACACCAAATCTGCTACACGGACTCAGTTTCAGCTAACTTGACCCCTTCATTGCTGCTTGCAGCTATATTTCATTTAGATACTGTACATATATAGATGATATATTGATACGTAAAGGATAATGTATAGAACGCCGGTCATTAACGGGAAAATGCCCTGAAGGGTATTATCTTTGACAATGACCGGCGACGTTCTATACATTGTCCTGCTTATTACACGTCTACTAGCCCAAATGAAGACATTACTTCACACAGTGTGTCTTTTTACAACTTATTTGTTACCATTCGCAGTGTTGATCAGCAGAGAAATAGTTTGCCTAAGTTGACGTCGCTTAGCAATCGAATACGCTGGTGTTGATAAGTTAACGGACTACTTGTGGAGTGGTACCAAAGACGTCATTAGAGGCAAAAAATTCTCTTTTCTTGACAGCGGTCATTATATGCTTAGCAACGGTTAATTATCAAAAAATAATTGACCGCCGGAAGTCAGGAAGGCCTGTGCAAGTGAACGGAGCGTTCAATGGAGCACTAAGAAGAGCCTTGTAATACATCTTTAAATCGATATGTTAGATATATTCCCACATTTCTGTGTCCAGGCTTGTTGAGGAACACGGCCGACTCCGTAGCACGGTTGCCACGGCACCCATCGATGCACTCGAACGGGAGGGCCGGAGCCTTCTCCAGCGCATGCGCCTAGGCCCTACTCCCGGAGAGCCGGCCGGGGACGCCGGCGGTAACCATGGCAGCTGGCTGTCCGGTGGGGCCGACTTCCAGAGCGTGGCACCCAGGGTCTCCTCGCTGCTGGAGCGCCTGCAGGGGGCCCGGGCGCACTTCCTGCAGAGCTGGAGCGACCGCAAGCTGCACCTGGACCAGTCCCTGCAGCTGCACCTGTACCTGCAGGACGCTGCCAAGGTAGGGGCGGGGCCTAGCTCACCTGTACAGGTAGGGGGCGGGGCCTAAATCACCTGTACCCGCAGGACACTTCCAAGTTAGGGGTGGGGCATTACTCACCTACAGGTAAGGGCGGGGCCTAGCTCACCTGTACAGGTAAGGGGCGGGGTCTAAATCACCTGTACCTGCAGGACGCTGCCAAGGTAGGGGCGGGGGATAACTCACCTGTACAGGTAGGAGGCCGGGCCTAAATCACCTGTACCTGCAGGACGCTACCAAGGTAAAGGCGGGGCCTCACTCACCTATACAGGTAGGGGGCGAGGCCTAAAGCACCTGTACCTGCAGGACGCTGCCAAGGTAGGGGGAGGGGCCTAACTCGCCTGTACCTGCAGAATGTTGCTGAGGTAGGGGGCTGGGCCTATCTCACCTGTACAGGTAGGGGCTGGGGTTTAACAAACTTGTCCCTTCAAGATGCTGTCTCTTCAAGAGGCTGCCCCTTCGAGAGGCTGCCCCTTCGAGAGGCTGCCCCTTCGAGAGGCTGTCCCTTCGAGAGGCTGTCCC
>NC_082385.1:34734149-34746649 GCF_031168955.1 Gadus macrocephalus
TTAATAAACATACCGGCGTTGGCAAGTCGCTCCACCGGGCCAGAGCTCTGCAGAGACGACATGACGACTTCCAACAAGTAGCACAGGTACCTGTCTCACATACCTGTGTTACCTACCTGTTCAACCCTACCTTTTTATCTAAACTTACCTGTCCCTAACGAGCAATTTCATTTGTGTCTATCGGGTGTGTGTGTGTGTGTGTGTGTGTGTGTGTGTGTGTGTGTGTGTGTTCGTGTTGTGTGTATGTGTGTGTCTCTGTGTGTGTGTGTGTGTGTGTGTGTGTGTGTGTGTGTGTGTGTGTGTGTGTGTGTGTGTGTGTGTCTCTCTGTGTGTGTGTATGTGTGTGTCTGTGTGTGTGTGTGTGTCTCTGTGTGTGTGTGTGTGTGTCTCTGTGTGTGTGTGTGTGTGTCTCTGTGTGTGTGTGTGTGTGTGTGTGTGTGTGTGTGTGTGTGTGTGTGTGTGTGTGTGTGTGTCTCTGTGTGTTTGTGTGTCTGTGTGTGTGTGTGTGTGTGTGTGTGTGTGTGTGTCTGTGTGTGTGTGTGTGTGTGTGTGTGTGTGTGTGTGTGTGTGTGTGTGTGTGTGTGTGTGTGTGTAGAACACCTACACTAATGCAGAGAAGCTCCTGGAGGCCGCCGGTCAGTTGGCTCGCTCTGGAGACTGTGAGGAGAGGGAGATCTACCAGGCTGCCGGGGACCTGGAGACACGCATGCAGGTACACTGCACACACACACACACACGGACGCACGCACACACACACACACACACACACACACAGAGACACACACACACACAGAGACACACACACACACACACACACACACACACACACACACACACACACACACACACACACACACACACACACACACACAGAGACACACACACACACAGAGACACACACACACACACACACACACACACACACACACACACACACACACGGACGCACGCACGCACTCACACACACACACACACACACACACACACACACACACACACACACACACACGCATGCAGGTACACACGTACACACCAACACGGACGCACACACACACACACTCACACTCAGAGACACACACACACACACACACACACACACACACACGCATGCAGGTACACTGCACACACACACACGGACGCACGCACACACGCACACAGAGACACACACACACACACACGGACGCACGCACGCACGCACGCACACACACACACACACACACACACACACGCATGCAGGTACACACGTACACACCAACACGGACGCACACACACACACACTCACACACAGAGACACACACACACACACACACTAACACACAGAGACACACTCACACACACACACTTATGTAGGACCACTCTTCTTGTCCTCATAATGAGTATAATGTATAATGTGTGTCGTGCTCCTCAGGCCTTTATCCAGCTTCTTGTCCTCATAATGGGTATAATGTATAATGTGTGTCGTGCTCCTCAGGCCTTCATCCAGCGTGTGGAGCAGAGGAAGCTGCTGCTGGACCTCGCAGTGTCCTTCTACACACACACCAAGGAGGTACCACACACAGCGGTGTAGCTCTGGGGGCTGTGTAGCTCTGGGGGGGTTGTGTAGCTCTGGGGGGGTTGTGTAGCTCTGGGGGGGTTGTGTAGCTCTGGGGGGGTTGTGTAGCTCTGGGGGGGTTGTGTAGCTCTAGGTGTGTTGTGTAGCTCTGGGGGGGTTGTGTAGCTCTGGTGGGGTTGTGTAGCTCTGGGGGGGTTGTGTAGCTCTAGGTGTGTTGTGTAGCTCTGGGGGGGTTGTGTAGCTCTGGGGGGGTTGTGTAGCTCTAGGTGTGTTGTGTAGCTCTAGGTGTGTTGTGTAGCTCTGGGGGGGTTGTGTAGCTCTGGGGGGGTTGTGTAGCTCTGGGGGGGTTGTGTAGCTCTGGGTGTGTTGATGGCCTCTGTGTGTAGCTCTGGGGGGGTTGTGTAGCTCTGGGGGGGTTGTGTAGCTCTAGGTGTGTTGTGTAGCCTATGGAGTGTGTTGATGGCCTCTGTGTGTAGCTGTCGGCCTGGATGGAGGGACTGCAGAAGCAGATGTCTGCTGAGCTCAGCCTGTGTCCGGACACGGTGGACGCTCTGCAGAGCATGATCAACCAGCAGCAGCAGCAGCAGGCTAACACTCAGGTACAGAATGCTAACACACAGGCTAACACTCAGCTACAGCATGCTAACACACAGGCTAACACTCAGGTACAACATGCTAACACACAGGCTAACACTCAGCTACAGCATGCTTACACACAGGCTAACACCCAGGTACAGCATGTTAACACACAGGCTAACACTCAGCTACAACATGCTAACACACAGGCTAACACTCAGCTACAGCATGCTTACACACAGGCTAACACCCAGGTACAGCATGTTAACACACAGGCTAACACTCAGCTACAGCATGCTAACACACAGGCTAACACTCAGCTACAGCATGCTAACACACAGGCTAACACTCAGCTACAGCATGCTTACACACAGGCTAACACTCAGCTACAGCATGCTTACACACAGGCTAACAGCCAGGTACAGCATGCTAACACACAGGTTAACACTCAGCTACAGAATGCTAACACACAGGCTAACACTCAGCTACAGCATGCTTACACACAGGCTAACACCCAGGTACAGCATGCTAACACACAGGCTAACACTAAGATACAGCATGCTAACACAAAGGCTAACACTCAGGTTCAGCATGCTAACACACAGGCTAACACTCAGCTACAGCTTGCTAACACACAGGCTAACACTCAGCTACAGCATGCTAACACACAGGCTAACACTAAGGTACAGCGTGCTAACAAACGCTAGGCTAACACTTCCATGATGCCACTCAACTACAACATGTTGACCCTCGACCTCTGACCTCATCCTGCTGTAATTTGACCTCTGACCTCATCCTTTCATCTGTCTCTAGGATGCGTTACTCAGTGTTATCCGAGAGGGAGAGGACCTCATCCTGCAGCTACGGTACTCGCTCGCTCGCTCGCTCGCACGCACGCACGCACTCACGCACGCACGCACGCACGCACGCTCACTCACTCACTCACGCTCACTCACTCACTCACTCACTCACTCACTCACTCACTCACTCACTCACACACACACACACACACACACACACACACACACACACACACACACACACACACACACACACACACACACACACACACACACACACACACACACACAGTCACACTGGAGGTGGGGTTAAGGGTGTGTTAGGTGATGTTGGTGGAGGTGGGGTTAAGGGTGCGTTTGTTTCAGGCCCCAGGGCAGCTCGGTGGCCCATGTGGAGGTGGTGTTAGTGAGGTGGGGTTAAGGGTGCGTTTGTTTCAGGCCCCAGGGCAGCTCGGTGGCCCATGTGGAGGTGGTGTTAGTGAGGTGGGGTTAAGGGTGCGTTTGTTTCAGGCCTCAGGGCAGCTCGGGGGCCCATGAGGAGGTGGCGTTAAGGGTGCGTTTGTTTCAGGCCCCAGGGCAGCTCGGTGGCCCATGTGGAGGTGGTGTTAGTGAGGTGGGGTTAAGGGTGCGTTTGTTTCAGGCCCCAGGGCAGCTCGGTGGCCCATGTGGAGGTGGTGTTAGTGAGGTGGGGTTAAGGGTGCGTTTGTTTCAGGCCTCAGGGCAGCTCGGTGGCCCACGTGGAGGTGGTGTTAGTGAGGTGGGGTTAAGGGTGAGTTTGTTTCAGGCCCCAGGGCAGCTCGGTGGCCCACGTGGAGGTGGTGTTAGTGAGGTGGGGTTAAGGGTGCGTTTTTTTCAGGCCCCAGGGCAGCTCGGTGGCCCACGTGGAGGTGGTGTTAGTGAGGTGGGGTTAAGGGTGCGTTTGTTTCAGGCCCCAGGGCAGCTCGGTGGCCCATGTGGAGGTGGTGTTAGTGAGGTGGGGTTAAGGGTGCGTTTGTTTCAGGCCCCAGGGCAGCTCGGTGGCCCACGTGGAGGTGGTGCTGCAGCAGCTGGAGGAGAACCAGGCCCAGCTGGAGGACGGGTTCCACCACAGGAAGCTCCGCCTGGACGTCTTCCTGCAGGTCCGCATCCTGCAGCAGTGCAGCCTGGAGGTGAGGACATCCCCCCGCCCCCTGCATGACGTCAGCGCACCGCCACGGGACCCCGTCACACCTGTCTGTGTGTGTGTGTGTGTGTGTGTGTGTGTGTCCAGGTGACCGGGGAGATGGACGCGTGGATTCAGGATCTCCAGAAACAGTCTCAGGACTTTTCTACTGAGAAGTTAGCGCAGAACCGGCTAGCCGATGCTAACCAGGACCAGCTAGCCCCGACGACAGACAGCCAGGTCCAGGATAAGCTAGCGGCCGCCCCCTCCAGGCTGCTGGAGGCTAGCCCAGAGGGGCTAACGGGGCTAACGTTAGCCCCGTCCCGGCTGGTGGAGGCTAGCCCAGAGGGGCTAACGTTAGCACAGCAGCGGATCCACAGGTAGCCGGCAGTCCGTCAGCGACATCACAACGCTCCTCCAGTTCCTCCTATTGGTCATCACTGCACTTCATTAACTGTCTTCTGATCCATTACGTTTTTTAACAGAGCGATCCGATTGGTTACTGTAGTTTACCTTGATTGGTTACTGTAGTTTACTTTGATGATCCGATTGGTTACTATAGTTTACCTTGATCTGATTGGTTACTGTAGTCTACCTTGATTGGTTACTATAGTTGACTTTGATCTGATTGGTTAGTATAGTTTACCTTGATCTGATTGGTTACTGTAGTTTACCTTGATTGGTTACTGTAGTTGAATTTCATCTGATTGGTTACTATAGTTTACCGTGATCTGATTGGTTACTGTAGTTTACTTTGATCCGATTGGTTACTGTAGTTGACCTTGATCTGATTGGTTACTGTAGTTTACTTTGATCTTATTGGTTACTATAGTTTACTGTGATCTGATTGGTTACTGTAGTTTACTTTGATCTGATTGGTAACCATAGTTTACTTTGATCTGATTGGTTACTGTAGTTTACTTTGATCTGATTGGTTACTGTAGTTTACTTTGATCTGATTGGTAACAATAGTTTACTTTGATCTGATTGGTTACTGTAGTTTACTTTGATCTGATTGGTTACTGTAGTTTACTTTGATCTGATTGGTTACTGTAGTTTACTATGATCTGATTGGTAACAATAGTTTACTTTATCTGATTGGTTACTGTAGTTTATCTGATTGGTTACTGTAGCAGTTTGATCTCATTGGTTACTTTCGTTAATTGAGTGATCTGAATTGTTACTTTAGCTAACAGAGCGATCTGATTGGTTACCTTAGTTAACTGAGTGATCTGATTGGTTTCTTTAGTTAACAGTGCAATCTCATTGGTTACTTTAGTTAACTGAGTGATCTGATTGGTTAATTTAACTAACAGAGCGATCTGATTGGTTACTTTAGTTAACAGTGCAATCTGATTGGTTACTTTAGTTAACTGAGTGATCTTATTGGTTACTTTAGCTAGCACAGCAATCTGATTGGTTACTTTAGTTAACTGAGTGATCTGATTGGTTACTTTAGCTAACAGAGCGATCTGATTGGTTACTTTCGTTAACTGAGTGATCTGATTGGTTACTTTAGCTAACAGAGCGATCTGATTGGTTACTTTAGTTAACTGAGTGATCAGGTTGGTTACTTTAGCTAACAGAGCGTTCTGATTGGTTACTTTAGTTAACTGAGGGATCTGATTGGTTACTTTAGCTAACAGAGCGATCTGATTGGTTACTTTAGTTAACTGAGTGATCAAGTTGGTTACTTTAGCTAACAGAGCGATCTGATTGGTTACTTTAGTTAACTGAGGGATCTGATTGGTTACTTTAGCTAACAGAGCGATCTGATTGGCCAACAGGCACATGGAGCGACGGTTAGCCATCAACAACATGACCTTTGAGGTCACTCAACAAGGTCACGACCTTCAGCAGTACATCACGGAGGTCATCGCCTCAGGTCAGACCTTCCACTGAGTACTAATGCTGTCATACTACTGATACTACTATTAATACTTAGAACACTACTTGGTACGGCTGCTATATACTATTAATACTTCTATAGTACTAATGATATCGTACTCCTACTATATTACGAACTGGTGTTATATATGTGTTTGTGTGTATGTATGTATGTGTGTATGTGTGTGTCTATAAGTGCATGTGTGCATGTATGGATGTATGTGTGGGTGTATGTATGTGTGTTTATATATGCGTGTGTGTATCTACGTGTGTGTCTCTGGGGTGTGTATCTGTGTGTGTATCTATGTGTGTGTATCTGGTGTGTGTATCTATGTGTGTGTCTGTGGTGTATGTCTGTGGTGTGTGTATCTATGTGTGTGTCTGTGTTGTGTGTATCTACGTGTGTGTGTATGTGGTGTGTGTATCTACGTGTGTGTGTCTGTGGTGTGTGTATCTATGTGTGTGTCTGTGGTGTGTGTACCTACGTGTGTGTCTCTGGTGTATGTCTGTGGTGTGTGTATCTACGTGTGTGTCTGTGGTGTGTGTATCTATGTGTGTGTCTGTGGTGTGTGTACCTACGTGTGTGTCTCTGGTGTATGTCTGTGGTGTGTGTATCTACGTGTGTGTCTGTGGTGTGTGTATCTATGTGTGTGTCTGTGGTGTGTGTATCTACGTGTGTGTCTCTGGTGTATGTCTGTGGTGTGTGTATCTACGTGTGTGTCTGTGGTGTGTGTATCTACGTGTGTGTGTGTCTGTGGTGTGTGTGTCTACGTGTGTGTGTCTGTGGTGTGTGTGTGTGTCTCCAGGCGTGTCCTTGGGGACGGACGGTGGGGGGGACCTCTCCTCCCAGGTGGACGAGGCTCTGATCGTCCTGCAGGAGAAACAGAAGGACCTCCAGCTCATCTCCGACCACACCCACACACACCTGGAGCAGAGCCTCCAGCTCACACACCTGCACACGCAGGTTAAACAGGTACGCACACACACTCAGCTGCACACACACGCTCACCTGCACACGCAGGTTAAACAGGTACACACAAACACACACACCTGCATACACACACACTCAGCTGCACACACACTCACCTGCACACAGGTTAAACAGATACACACAAACACACACCTGCACACAAACACAAATACCTGCACACACAAGCTTTGTATATATATTAGTGCTGTCAAGCGATTATAATATTTAATCGCGATTAATCACATTAATGTCATCGTGAACTCGCGATTAATCGTGATTAATCGCACATCTTTTTCTATTCTAAATATCCCTTTTATTTCATGCTGCTAGCCTTTACTGTGTGCCCCAACAAGTTTGTGCGGCTTGCTTGTTGTTTTGTTTCCGGTGTAGCTAGATCCGGTATGGAGTTTTAGTTGTTCTAACGTGACTAGTTATTGCTAGACAGCAGGGGAAAAAACTACAACGTTTGCCAAACCAAAAGAGCGTTATTCGTGCAGTAAAAAAATGAACGCCGTTAAAATTGGTTTGCGTTAACGCCGTTAATAATGCGTTTAACTGACAGCACTAATATATATACATCTCTCTCTCTTTCTGTCTCTTACTATCTCTCTGTCTCTCACACTCTCTCTGTCTCTCCCTCTCTCTCTCTCTCTCTCTCTCTCTCTCTCTCTCTCTCTCTCTCTCTCTCTCTCTCTCCCTCTTTCTCTCTCTCTCTCTCTCTCGCTCTCTCTCTCTCTCACTCTATGTCTCTCTCCCAGGTGTTGTCATGGATAGCTGAAGGTGAGGTGATGCTGTCCTCCTGTATGTTGAACTCGAGCTGTTTGGCTGAAGCTGAACAACTACAGAGAGAACATGAGCACCTCCAGCAGGCCATAGAGGTAACATGAGATAAAAGCGTCTGCTAATTAATAATTGTATTTGACTATAGCTATATAGTACATCATGCATAATATATATATTGTTTTAGTTATATATTATGTAATAATATATATATAATATGTATATCATACATGTACATCATGTGTATATTATGTATGCATAATATGATGTATACATCTATATTATAATTTACATTATAAAGTATATCAAAATGTATATAATTTTATTATAATGAATATTGTGTATATTATAATGAATATCATGTTGATCATCATGTTGATTATAATGTAAAGCATGTATATTATGATTGTATTAGAATGTATATCATGTATATTATAATGTATATTATAATGTATATCATGCATATTATAAATTATATTATGTACATTATAATGTATGTAATGTATATTGTAATGTGTATTATAATGTATATCATTTATATTATAATGTAAATCATAAAGTGTGTCATGTATATTATAATGTTTACTATAAATTATATCATGTACATTATAATGTACAGTATATTATAATGTGTATCATGTATATTATTTTGTATATTATAATGTATATTATAATGTGTATCATAATGTGTATCATGTATATTATAACGTGTATCATGTATATTACAATGTATATTATAATGTGTATCATAATATGTATCATGTACATTATAATGTGTATCATGTATATTATAATGTATATCATAATGTGTATCATGTATATTATAATGTGTATCATAATGTGTATCATGTATATTATAATGTATATTATAATGTGTATCATAATGTGTATCATGTATATTATAATGTGCATCATAATGTGTATCATGTATATTATAATGTATATTATAATGTGTATCATTATGTATATCATGTATATTATAATGTATATTATAATGTGTATCATAATGTGTATCATGTATATTATAATGTATATTATAATGTGTATCATAATGTGTATGATAAGCTGTATCATGTATATTATAATGTATATTATAATGTGTATCATAATGTGTATTATAATGTGTATTATAATGTATATTATAATGTATATCATAATGTGTACCATAATGTGTATTATAATGTATATTATAATGTATATTATAATGTATATCATAATGTGTACCATAATGTGTATCATTATGTGTATCAGGGTCTCCTGCATGCTGACTCTCTCCAGAGGACACACCAAGTTGCTCTGGCGCTGCAGCAGAGAGCTGAGCTACTGGTCAGGTTGGTACTACAACCCCTCCTAACTAGTACTAACTCCTGCTAACTAGTACTACTAACCACTGCTTACTAGTGCTACTAACTACTGCTATCAATGCTACTGATTAAAACACTTCTGCAGCAAGCTTACCAGTGTCACTTACTAGTAGTAACTATTGCTAGCTAGTTCTACACCCAACGACAGGCGATGTATTTAAGAATTATTTTTGTCATATGAGTTGAAATCCTCTTTACATCCCGACAGCAAGCAATAAATCACATGATCTGAAAAAGGCTATTGACTATTGACTCGCTGTAGGTTAGTGTCTATTGACTAGCTGTAGGGTAGTGACAAGCTGTAGGTTAGTGTCTAGTGACTAGCTGTAGGTTAGTGTCTAGTGACTAGCTGTAGGGTAGTGTCTAGTGACTAGCTGTAGGTTAGTGTCTAGTGACTAGCTGTAGGGTAGTAACTAGCTGTAGGTTAGTATCTATTGACTAGCTGTAGGTTAGTGTCTAGTGACTAGCTGTAGGTTAGTGTCTAGTGACTAGCTGTGGGTTAGTGACTAGTGACTAGCTGTAGGTTACTGTCTAGTGACTAGCTGTAGGTTAGTGTCTAGTGACTAGCTGTAGGTTAGTGTCTATTGACTAGCTGTAGGTTAGTGTCTAGTGACTAGCTGTAGGTTAGTGTCTAGTGACTAGCTGTAGGTTAGTGACTAGTGACTAGCAGTGACTGTTGCTTGTGTCTGGTGTCTTTAGGGCGGGGCACTACGACCCAGAGGCGGTGCGGTCCTGGAGGGTAGTGACCAGTGACTGTTGCTTGTGTCTGGTGTCTTTAGGGCGGGGCACTACGACCCAGAGGCGGTGCGGTCCTGGAGGGTAGTGACCAGTGACTGTTGCTTGTGTCTGGTGTCTTTAGGGCGGGGCACTACGACCCAGAGGCGGTGCGGTCCTGGAGGGTAGTGACCAGTGACTGTTGCTTGTGTCTGGTGTCTTTAGGGCGGGGCACTACGACCCAGAGGCGGTGCTGGAGGGTAGTGACCAGTGACTGTTGCTTGTGTCTTTAGGGCGGGGCACTACGACCCTGAGGCGGTCCTGGAGGGTAGTGACCAGTGACTGTTGCTTGTGTCTGGTGTCTTTAGGGCGGGGCACTACGACCCAGAGGCGGTCCTGGAGGGTAGTGACCAGTGACTGTTGCTTGTGTCTTTAGGGCGGGGCACTACGACCCTGAGGCGGTCCTGGAGGGTAGTGACCAGTGACTGTTGCTTGTGTCTGGTGTCTTTAGGGCGGGGCACTACGACCCTGAGGCGGTCCTGGAGGGTAGTGACCAGTGACTGTTGCTTGTGTCTTTAGGGCGGGGCACTACGACCCAGAGGCGGTGCGGTCCTGGAGGGTAGTGACCAGTGACTGTTGCTTGTGTCTGGTGTCTTTAGGGCGGGGCACTACGACCCAGAGGCGGTGCGGTCCTGGAGGGTAGTGACCAGTGACTGTTGCTTGTGTCTGGTGTCTTTAGGGCGGGGCACTACGACCCTGAGGCGGTGCTGGAGGGTAGTGACCAGTGACTGTTGCTTGTGTCTGGTGTCTTTAGGGCGGGGCACTACGACCCAGAGGCGGTGCGGTCCTGGAGGGTAGTGACCAGTGACTGTTGCTTGTGTCTGGTGTCTTTAGGGCGGGGCACTACGACCCTGAGGCGGTGCTGGAGGGTAGTGACCAGTGACTGTTGCTTGTGTCTGGTGTCTTTAGGGCGGGGCACTACGACCCAGAGGCGGTGCTGGAGGGTAGTGACCAGTGACTGTTGCTTGTGTCTTTAGGGCGGGGCACTACGACCCAGAGGCGGTCCTGGAGGGTAGTGACCAGTGACTGTTGCTTGTGTCTGGTGTCTTTAGGGCGGGGCACTACGACCCAGAGGCGGTGCGGTCCTGGAGGGTAGTGACCAGTGACTGTTGCTTGTGTCTGGTGTCTTTAGGGCGGGGCACTACGACCCTGAGGCGGTCCTGGAGGGTAGTGACCAGTGACTGTTGCTTGTGTCTTTAGGGCGGGGCACTACGACCCAGAGGCGGTGCGGTCCTGGAGGGTAGTGACCAGTGACTGTTGCTTGTGTCTTTAGGGCGGGGCACTACGACCCAGAGGCGGTGCGGTCCTGGAGGGTAGTGACCAGTGACTGTTGCTTGTGTCTGGTGTCTTTAGGGCGGGGCACTACGACCCAGAGGCGGTCCTGGAGGGTAGTGACCAGTGACTGTTGCTTGTGTCTTTAGGGCGGGGCACTACGACCCTGAGGCGGTCCTGGAGGGTAGTGACCAGTGACTGTTGCTTGTGTCTTTAGGGCGGGGCACTACGACCCAGAGGCGGTCCTGGAGGGTAGTGACCAGTGACTGTTGCTTGTGTCTTTAGGGCGGGGCACTACGACCCAGAGGCGGTGCGGTCCTGTGCCCAGACGGTCGCTCTCCACTGGCAGAGCTTGATGCTGAGGATCGAAGACCGGCTGAAGCTGGTCAACGCTTCAGCTGCCTTCTACCGGACCTCCCAGCAGGTGGTCTACCCATACACATAGATCTATGTACACATAGAAGTATTGATACACATCTATATACACATAGAAGTACACATTGATGCACATCTATGTACACGTAGAAATACACATTGATACACATCTATATACACATAGAAGTACACATTGATACACATCTATGTACACGTAGAAATACACATTGATACACATCTATATACACATAGAAGTATTGATACACATCTATATACACATAGAAGTACACATTGATGCACATCTATGTACACGTAGAAATACACATTGATACACATCTATATACACATAGAAGTATTGATACACATCTATATACACATAGAAGTACACATTGATACACATCTATGTACACGTAGAAATACACATTGATACACATCTATATACACATAGAAGTATTGATACACATCTATATACACATAGAAGTACACATTGATGCACATCTATGTACACGTAGAAATACACATTGATACACATCTATATACACATAGAAGTACACATTGATACACATCTATGTACACGTAGAAATACACATTGATACACATCTATATACACATAGAAGTACACATTGATACACATCTATATACACATAGAAGTACAAATTGATACACATCTATATACACATAGAAGTATTGATACACATCTATATACACATAGAAGTACACATTGATACACATCTATATACACATAGAAGTACACATTGATACACATCTATATACACATAGAAGTATTGATACACATCTATATACACATAGAAGTACACATTGATACACATCTATATACACATAGAAGTACACATTGATACACATCTATATACACATAGAACTACACATTGATACACATCTATGTACACATAGAAATACACATTGATACACATCTATATACACATAGAAATACACATAACTTTAAATACATCTTTACACATACATTTATATGCATCTACTCTATATATAG
>NC_082385.1:34751649-34854149 GCF_031168955.1 Gadus macrocephalus
TCTGTCCGTAACCGTGGTACCTACCACCTCCTCTACCTGTTACCGTGGTAACTCCCCCCGCCTCTGTCCGTAACCGTGGTAACACACCCCTCCACTACCTGTTACCGTGGTAACACACCCCTCCTCTACCTCTAACCGTGGTAACACACCCCTCCACTACCTGTTACCGTGGTAACACACCCCTCCACTACCTGTTACCGTGGTAACACACCCCTCCACTACCTGTTACCATGGTAACACACCCCTCCACTACCTGTTACCATGGTAACACACCCCTCCTCTACCTGTTACCATGGTAACTAACCCCTCCTCTACCTGTGTGTACGGGTGTGGTTGTCAGGACAACAAGGACCTGGAGCTGGATCTGATCCCCAACAGTCTGTCGGACTCGGACCCCGAGGTGAACCTCAGCGACCCGGACCACCAGATGAGTGACGAGAAGAGGAGGACGGCCCGCAAGAAAGAGTGAGAGAGGGGGAGAGGGGGGGAGGGAGGGGGGGAGGGGGGAGAGGGGGGGGAGAGAGGGAGAGGGACCCGGACCACCAGATGAGTGATGAGAAGAGGAGGATGGCCCGCAAGAAAGAGTGAGAGAGGGGGAGTGGGGGGGGAGAGGGGGGGGATAGGGAGGGAGATGTCAAAGGTGTGTTAAAATTGGTGAGTTAACTCTTGGGACCTCATTTCACAAACTTCCTAACTCTGAAATCGTATCCTGTCTTGAGATATGAAGGCATTTCGGGGCTGGGGGAGCTTAGGGACCGTCTGCAAAGTGCAAAACTGAAAACGACCACAATGATACAATTTCAATAGCGTCGCCATTATTGATTCTAGAGCCCCAAAACTTGTTCCACATAGGTATGGCCTCTTTATGGTAATACTACAACTTTTAATTTTGAAAAATATATATTTGCTTATTATTTAGGATTTTTTATTTTGCAACAATTTCAGTAGCGTCGCAATTATTGACTCTAGAGCCCCTAAACTCTTTCCATAGAGGCGTGGGCTCTTTTGGTCCTGCAACCTTTGTGATGGGGAGAGGGGAGGGAGTGGGAAGATGCATGGGTTGGAGGCACAGACCTTTTCGATTGATGTAGTATTTGTGTTATGTGATTTTACTGTATAGGGTTGTTGATATAATATATTTTTTGTTAAATATATGTAAATAATTGTTTTAAAGATTACACTTATTATTTTCAATCTCTCCTTATTTCCCCTGCTTATTACTTTGCACAAATTTGTACACCCTTCTGGTTCCGGCAGACGCATAGAAACCTTTTTTTATTATTTTTTTATTGCGAGAGGGAAAAAACATTTCACCTCTGCTGCTGCAACTCCACCCTGTTCTAAACAATGACAATGAGCATTACAACAGAAACATGATGGCTGAAAAGCTACCTACAGACCGCATTATAATTTGTTAAATTTTCCTGACCATATTTTAATTTCATTTTATCGCCTGCAAAGACATTTAATTTTGAATTTGTTGGAAGAATTATTTTACTACTTTATTACTCCTCTTCTTGTTCTCTGTTCCAATACCCGCCCTGGTCGTAGTACTAGTGCTACTAACTTGCCGTTATTAACAAAGATCCTTCATCAACAGTCTCTGTTAACGTTAAAAGTAACTCGTTCTCTCAATCTCATGCACATTCTGAGTGCAGAAACAGACATAAACTGACAATTGATTGCCGATCGGAAAATCAGATTGACAGAACAGTTAGGATTACCTGAGGTAAGATAAGACAGGAAACCCCCACAGGTCTGGGACTGCCTGTTACCATGGTAACTCCCCCCGCCTCGGTCAGGTAAGGGACTGCTTCTGTGAGACAGGAAACACCCACAGGTCTGGGACTGCTTCTGTAATGGGAAGTTAGCATTTTTCCTATCTTTGAGTTTTTGCTGTCTTTGAGTCCCTAATTTAGATTAGGGTTAAGGATTAGGATTTTTGAGGCCCCTGGTTGCTAAAACCACTAGTGTGTGTGTGTGTGTGTGTGTGTGTGTGTGTGTGTGTGTGTGTGTGTGTGTGTGTGTGTGTGTGTGTGTGTGTGTAGGTACATCATGGCTGAACTGTTGCAGACGGAGAGAGTTTACGTCAGAGATCTACAGGAGTGCATTGAGGTACACAGCTACTGCATTATACTTTATTATACTGAACTCTACTATATTCTACTTCACTCTACTGTGGTCTACTTCACTATACTTTATTCTACTGTATTCTACTGCACTCTACTGCATGATACTTTATTCTACTGCACTCTACTGTATTCTACTCCACCCTACTGCATTATACTGCACTCTACTGCACTCTACTGCATTATACTGCACTCTACTGTATTCTACTGCACTCTACTGCATTATACTGTATTCTACTGCACTCTACTGTATTCACTGCACTTTACTGTATTCACTGCACTCTACTGTATTCACTGCACTTTACTGTATTGTACTGCACTCTCCTGTATTCTACTGCACTCTACTGTATTCTACTGCACTCTACTGTATTTACTGCACTCTACTGTATTCTACCGCACTCTACTGCATTCTTACGTTTTGTACTGGGTTAGGGTTACATTTGCTGTGGGAGATAACAAACTCTATATAAATAGTGATCTATAATCTATATATATAGTGATCTATAATCTATATATATAGTGATCTATAATCTATATATGTAGTGATCTATAATCTATATATATAGTGATCTATAATCTATATATATAGTGATCTATAATCTATATATGTAGTGATCTATAATCTATATATATAGTGATCTATAATCTATATATATAGTGATCTATAATCTATATATATAGTGATCTATAATCTATATATATAGTGATCTATAATTACATATATAGTGATCTATAATCTATATAGTGATCTATAATCTATATATATAGTGATCTATAATCTATATATATAGTGATCTATAATTACATATATAGTGATCTATAATCTATATATAGTGATCTATAATCTATATATAGTGATCTATAACCTGTCATCTGTAACTCAGACCTACCTGTGGGAGATGACCAGTGGCACCGATGTTCCGCTCGGACTTTCCAACAAAGACGACGTTGTGTTCGGAAACCTCCTGGACATCCACGAGTTCCACAACAGGTAGACAATTCGCATTAATGTCATAGTTAACTCACGCAGTTTTTTCTATGCTAAATATCCCTTGATTTCTTTGTCCCATTAATTTTTCTCATTTTAATGCTCTTATCAACATGAAGTAGTGCATCGGCTTGCCTTGTGCAAATGTTTTTTTATTGATAACAACATTGGCATATACTGATCAAAACAGGACCTTACAAAAAAAAAGCCTATAGTGCAATTAAACGATGAACATACAAACATACTGCCTTGAACATAGCAGTCAGGCTACTGCTGCTTTGTTTTGAGCCAAATAAATAAATAAAATTAACGCCGTTAAAATTGCTTTGCGTTAACGCCGTTAATAACATGTTTAACTGACAGCACTAATATATATATATTAGTGCTGTCAAACGATTAAAAAATTTAATCGGGATTAATCGCATAGTATTGGTGATTTGAGAGTATAACTCACGATTAATCACATTCTTTATTATATTTTAAATCCACTCCAATTGAAGTTAAATGAGATATCAAATGGAATGACAAATTATCATTCATACCAAATGTACTTAATAAGCAAAAACTAGACAAAGCGATATTGAGGGAATTTTATTGACTCACTCAGTGTGGGTTGAATATGAAACTTTCGGAACACCACAGATTTGGGAATTGTAAACAGGCTTTCAATAGCTGCAATTGTAATCAGGTTGTCACTTACTGCAAGTGTAATTTAATATAAAGTAAGTGTAACTAAAAACAAAAACAAATTCTGATATGAATGTTGACATTTTGTGTATATATATAAAGACATTCATACATGCAGTGCTACGCACACCCGTCCATACGTCCATGTGTGTGTGTTCGCAGTATCTTTCTGAAGGAACTGGAGAACTATGAACAGCTTCCTGAGGACGTTGGACATTGCTTCGTCACCTGGGTAACATGAGACTGGGTGGATGTGTGTATATTAGACAAACACACTCAACTCTGTGCGTGTTTGTCTGTTTATGTTTTAAAAGTCCTGCCTCTCTCTGATAGGCTGATAAAGTGCTTGTCTCTGATAGGCTGATAAGTTCCACATGTACGTGACGTACTGCCGCAACAAGCCGGACTCCAGCCTGCTGGTCCAGCAGCACGGCTCAACCTTCTTTCAGGTCAGAAATAACCCATTACTATGGTTACAACGCACCATCACCACGGCAACAACACATCCCCATCACCTTGGTAGCAACAAACCATTAGTCATTGATGCTAGTGGAAGCAACACTATTCTACTACCAAAAACCTGCCCCACTGTCACCATGACAAGAACAACCCCCCCACTGTCACCATGACAACAACAACCCCTCCCCTGTCACCATGACAACAATACGCCCCCCCCTGTCACCATGACAACAACACAGCCCCTCCATCACCATGACAACAACACGCCCCACTGTCACCATGACAAGAACAACCCCTCCCCTGTCACCATGACAACAACACACCCCCTCCATCACCATGACAACAAAAGCCCCCTCTATCACCATGACAACAACCTGCCCCTCGATCACCATGACAACAAAGCCCCCTCCATCACCCTGACAACAACACGCCCCCTCTATCACCATGACAACAAAAGCCCCCTCCATCACCCTGACAACAACACGCCACTCTATCACCATGACAACAAAAGCCCCCTCTATCACCATGACAACAACACGCCCCCTCTATCAGCATGACAACGTCCTCATTTGTTTGCAGGAGGTCCAGAGGAGGCATGGTCTGGCCAACTCAATCTCCTCCGCCTTGATCAAACCGGTCCAGAGAATCACCAAGTACCAGCTGCTACTCAAGGTGCACACACACACACACCCACACACACACACACACACACACACACACACACACACACACACACACACACACACACACACACACACACACACACACACACACACACACACACACACACATCCACGTAGAGACACAGTGATGTAGATCTGCAGCTATACTTCTACATACATGGACACCATGTATTTGTGCAGGAGCTGCTGGCGTGCTGTGAGGAGGGGAAAGGAGAGATCAAGGAGGGTCTGGACGTCATGCTCAGCGTCCCCAAGAGAGCTAACGATGCTATGCATGTTAGCATGCTTGAAGGTAACACACAGTATTATATTATTATATAACAGTATTATATAGATGTGTTTATCTATAGATCTAGTGTATGTAGATGTATATAAATATGTATATAGAGATCTAGATACAAAGTATCTAGTTTGTATATAGATGTGTATCTAGTGTATACCAGTGTGTACCAAGTGGTTCTCAATGTGTGTATCTAGTGTGTACCCAGTGTGTATCCAGTGTGTACCAGTGTGTACCCAGTGTGTATCCAGTGTGTATCCAGTGTGTACCGGTGTGTACCCAGTGTGTATCAGTGTGTACTAGGGGTGTTATGGTACACTGAAGTCACGGTTTGGTTCATACCTCGGTTCAGACATCATGGTTCGGTACGAGTTTGTTACAATGAAGGGGAAAGAAAAAACAAATATGCAGAAGTGCGATTCTGTCGACCAATCAACGGACAGCGTGTGTAGCTCCAACTTACCGGCACCCTTTCAGGCGTCTCAGTTCCCCAACGGAGGAGTAGCCTACAGCGAGACGAGTACGGCTCAACACGGCTCAGTCCGGGTCACGCCCACATTTGGCGGCGGAAATGCGATCCGTGCCGCACCTTAGCGAACCGAACCGACCCTCCGGTGGAAACACACCTTCAGTTGTCCCTGAAGAACTCGCATATCTAACATTAGTTCTGCATTACATTCATTAATTCACAGGCCATTTATTTATTTATCTTTTCTGTGTATTCTCCGTGTAAATCCATTCACCGAACCGTCACGTCTGGACCGATTCGGATCAATATGAATACATGTATCGTAACACCCCTAGTGTGTACCAGTGTGTACCAGTGTCTCTCCATGTGTGTACCAGTGTGTACCCAGTGTGTACCAGTGTCTCCATGTGTGTACCAGTGTGTACCAGTGTCTCCATGTGTGTACCAGTCTCTCCATGTGTGTACCAGTGTGTACCAGTGTGTACCAGTGTCTCTCCGTGTGTGTACTAGTGTGTACCAGTGTCTCTCCGTGTGTGTACCAGTGTGTACCAGTGTCTCTCCATGTGTGTACCAGTGTGTACCAGTGTCTCCATGTGTGTACCAGTGTCTCTCCATGTGTGTACCAGTGTGTACCAGTGTCTCTCCATGTGTGTACCAGTGTGTACCAGTGTCTCTCCATGTGTGTACCAGTGTCTCTCCGTGTGTGTACCAGTGTGTACCAGTGTCTCTCCGTGTGTGTACCAGTGTGTACCAGTGTCTCTCCGTGTGTGTACCAGTGTGTACCAGTGTCTCCGTGTGTGTACCAGTGTCTCTCCGTGTGTGTACCAGTGTGTACCAGTGTCTCACCGTGTGTGTACCAGTGTGTACCAGTGTTGCTCCGTGTGTGTGTACCAGTGTGTACCAGTGTCTCTCCGTGTGTGTACCAGTGTGTACCAGTGTGTACCAGTGTCTCTCCGTGTGTTTACCAGTGTGTACCAGTGTGTACCAGTGTCTCTCCGTATGTGTACCAGTGTGTACCAGTGTCTCTCCGTGTGTGTACCAGGGCTGGAGGAGGGCGTGGAGGTGCAGGGGGAGCTACTCCTTCAGGACTCCTTCCAGGTCTGGGAACCAAAGTCTCTGATCAGGAAGGGGCGGGACCGACACCTGTTCCTGTTTGAGCTGTCACTCATCTTCAGCAAGGAGATCAAAGACTCGTGCGGGAGAACGAAATACATTTACAAGAGCAGACTGAGGGTACTTTTACACACAGTACACACCTTATACACAGTACACACATAGTACACACACAGCACACACATAGTACACACCTTATACACATGACAGACATAGTACACACATAGTACACACCTCAAACACATGACAGACATAGTACACAGTGACACATATTACACACATTATACACATGACACACATAGTAAACACAGTTAACCGTAAACATTCTACACACATTTTACACAAAGTACACATTGGTTGTGATGTTGATATGGTGCGATGTGGGTTCTGATTGGTTGGTGGTGCTACGAGGGTTCTGATTGGTTGGTGGTGCTATGAGGGTTCTGATTGGTTGGTGGTGCTACGAGGGTTCTGATTGGTTGTTGTCAGACCTCAGAGCTGGGGGTGACGGAGCACATCGAGGGAGACCCCTGTAAGCTGGCGCTGTGGGTGGGCCGCACGCCCACCTCCGACAACAAGACGGTCCTGAAGGTACACACCACGCACTACACACTGTATACACACAGTATACACACCACGCACTGTATACACACTACACACTGTATACACACTACACACTGTATACACACGGTATACACACTACACACCGCACACTGTATACATACTACACACTGTATACACACTACACACTGTATACACACTACGCACTGTATACACACTACACACTCTATACACACTACACACTGTATACACACGCTATACACACTACGCACGCACACTGTATGCACACTACACACTCTATAATCACTACACACTGTATAATAATGAGTGGGTCTGCAGCGTGTGAATAGTAATGTAACTAGTAGTGTAACTAGTAATGTAACTAGTAATGTAACTAGTAGTGTAACTAGTAATGTAACTAGTAGTGTAACCAGTAGTATAACTAGTAGTGTAACTAGTAATGTAACTAGTAGTGTAACTAGTAATGTAACTAGTAGTGTAACTAGTAGTGTAACTAGTAGTGTAACTAGCAATGTAACTAGTAGTGTAACTAGTGGTGTAACCAGTAGTGTGTCCGGTAGGCCGCGTCCCTGGAGCTGAAGCAGGAGTGGGTCCGCAGCGTGCGTCAGGTGATCCAGGAGAGGCGGGGCCACCTGAGGGGGGCTCTGAGGGAGCCCATCCCCCTCCCCAAGACCCCGGGACCCCCCCTCACCAGGCAGCGCAACCGCAGGTACACACACTACACTACACACTGTACACACACTACACTACACACTGTGCACACACTACACTACACACTGTACACACACTACACTACACACTGTACACACACTACACTACACACTGTACACACACTACACTACACACTGTACACACACTACACTACACACTGTATACACACTACACTACACACTGTACACACACTACACTACACACTGTACACACACTACACTACACACTGTACACACACTACACTACACACTGTACACACACTACACTACACACTGTACACACTCTACACTACACACTGTACACACACTACACACTGTACACACACTACACTACACACTGTACACACACTACACTACACACTGTACACACACTACACACTGTACACACACTACACTACACACTGTACACACACTACACTACACTACACACTGTACACACTGTACACTACACACTGTACACACACTACACTACACACTGTACACACACTACACACTGTATACACACTACACTACACACTGTACACACACTACACTACACACTGTACACACACTACACTACACTACACACTGTACACACACTACACTACACACTGTACACACACTACACACTGTACACACACTACACTACACACTGTACACACACTACACTACACACTGTACACACACTACACTACACACTGTACACACACTACACACTGTACACACACTACACACTGTACACACACTACACTACACACTGTACACACACTACACACTGTACACACACTACACTACACACTGTACACACACTACACTACACACTGTACACACACTACACTACACACTGTACACACACTACACACTGTACACACACTACACTACACACTGTACACACACTACACTACACACTGTACACACACTACACTACACACTGTACACACACTACACTACACACTGTGCACACACTACACTACACACTGTACACACACTACACACTGTACACACACTACACTACACACTGTACACACACTACACTACACACTGTACACACACTACACTACACACTGTACACACACTACACTACACACTGTACACACACTACACTACACACTGTACACACACTACACTACACACTGTACACACACTACACTACACACTGTACACACACTACACACTGTACACACACTACACTACACACTGTACACACACTACACTACACACTGTACACACACTACACTACACACTGTACACACACTACACTACACACTGTACACACACTACACTACACACTGTACACACACTACACTACACACTGTACACACACTACACACTGTACACACACTACACTACACACTGTACACACACTACACTACACACTGTACACACACTACACTACACACTGTACACACACTACACTACACACTGTACACACACTACACACTGTACACACACTACACTACACACTGTACACACACTACACACTGTACACACACTACACTACACACTGTACACACACTACACTACACACTCTACACACTCTACACTACACACTGTACACACACTACACACTGTACACACACTACACTACACACTGTACACACACTACACTACACACTGTACACACACTACACTACACACTGTACACACACTACACTACACACTGTACACACACTACACACTGTAAACACACTACACTACACACTGTACACACACTACACTACACACTGTACACACACTACACTACACACTGTACACACACTACACTACACACTGTACACACACTACACTACACACTGTACACACACTACACTACACACTGTACACACACTACACTACACACTGTACACACACTACACTACACACTGTACACACACTACACTACACACTGTACACACACTACACTGTATGTTGCTGCAACCCGGCACGGTGAGCGAACCACCTCCTCCCAAACAGGACACACCTTTGAGGGGGAAAAGCCAAAAAGGCATGTTTGATCCTGAACATGACACAAAGTCTCTGACAACACAAAATAACAAAAGACCTGGGAGGAAACAACGGTCCCCTCCGTCCAGGGGGGGATCCCGTCACCCACGAGGACCGGTCCCTCCGTAAGGAGCGGGCTACTGAAGCCCTGCTTCTCCACCTGAGGAACAGGTGGAGGAGCGGGCTACTGAAGCCCTGCTTCTCCACCTGAGGAACAGGTGGAGGAGCGGGCTACTGATGCCCTGCTTCTCCACCTGAGGAACAGGTGTTCTCCATGTCCTTAATTGGCCCGGGCCGGGTTGCCACAATGTGTGTGTTATTTCAAATGTGTGTGTGTGTGTGTGTGTGTGTGTGTGTGTGTGTGTGTGTGTGTGTGTGTGTGTGTGTGTGTGTGTGTGTGTGTGTGCAGGGACACCAGTGAGGATGCTGACAGCCTGGGGGACGCCAGTAGCCAACCAGACAGCGTCTCGATCGCCTCCAGAACCTCTCAGAACAGTGACAAGGTACAGTAACGCAAACTAACGCACACTGACGCATCAACACACACACTGACACACACAGAGTCATCAAGGTACAGTAACGCAAACTAACGCACACTGACGCATCAACACACACACTGACACACAGGCAGTTATCAACACACACTGACACACACCGAGTCATCAGTACACACACCAACGCAAACTAACACATACTAACAAACTAACACACTAATAATCTACTAACCTGGTTGTAGCTGTCTGGAGGCTGTGAGCTAGTGGTGGTGTTACTAACCTACTAACCTGGTTCTAGCTAGTGGAGGGTGTTACTAACCTACTAACCTGGTTCTAGCTAGTGGAGGGTGTTAATAACCTACTAACCTGGTTCTAGCTAGTGGAGGGTGTTAATAACCTACTAACCTGGTTCTAGCTAGTGGAGGGTGTTAATAACCTACTAACCTGGTTCTAGCTAGTGGAGGGTGTTAATAACCTACTAACCTGGTTCTAGCTAGTGGAGGGTGTTACTAACCTACTAACCTGGTTCTAGCTAGTGGAGGGTGTTACTAACCTACTAACCTGGTTGTAGCTAGTGGTGGGTGTTAATAACCTACTAACCTGGTTCTAGCTAGTGGAGGGTGTTAATAACCTACTAACCTGGTTCTAGCTAGTGGTGGTGTTACTAACCTGCTAACCTGGTTCTAGCTGTCTGAGGCTGTGAGCTAGTGGTGGTGTTACTAACCTACTAACCTGGTTCTAGCTAGTGGTGGTGTTACTAACCTGCTAACCTGGTTCCAGCTGTCTGAGGCTGTGAGCTAGTGGTGGTGTTACTAACCTGCTAACCTGGTTCTAGCTAGTGGAGGGTGTTACTAACCTACTAACCTGGTTCTAGCTAGTGGTGGTGTTACTAACCTGCTAACCTGGTTCCAGCTGTCTGAGGCTGTGAGCTAGTGGTGGTGTTACTAACCTGCTAACCTGGTTCCAGCTGTCTGGAGGCTGTGAGCTAGTGGTGGTGTTACTAACCTGCTAACCTGGTTCCAGCTGTCTGGAGGCTGTGAGCTAGTGGAGGGTGTTACTAACCTACTAACCTGGTTCTAGCTAGTGGAGGGTGTTACTAACCTGCTAACCTGGTTCCAGCTGTCTGGAGGCTGTGAGCTAGTGGTGGTGTTACTAACCTACTAACCTGGTTGTAGCGGTCTGGAGGGTGTTACTAACCTACTAACCTGGTTGTAGCTGTCTGGAGGCTGTGAGCTAGTGGAGGGTCTTAATAACCTACTAACCTGGTTCCAGCTAGTGGAGGGTGTTACTAACCTACTAACCTGGTTCTAATGGTCTGGAGGGTGTTACTAACCTGCTAACCTGGTTCTAGCTGTCTGGAGGCTGTGAGCTAGTGGTGGTGTTACTAACCTGCTAACCTGGTTCCAGCTAGTGGAGGGTGTTACTAACCTGCTAACCTGGTTCCAGCTGTCTGGAGGCTGTGAGCTAGTGGTGGTGTTACTAACCTACTAACCTGGTTCTAGCTAGTGGAGGGTGTTACTAACCTACTAACCTGGTTCTAGCTAGTGGAGGGTGTTAATAACCTACTAACCTGGTTCTAGCTAGTGGAGGGTGTTAATAACCTACTAACCTGGTTCTAGCTAGTGGAGGGTGTTAATAACCTACTAACCTGGTTCTAGCTAGTGGAGGGTGTTAATAATCTACTAACCTGGTTCTAGCTAGTGGAGGGTGTTAATAACCTGCTAACCTGGTTCTAGCTAGTGGAGGGTGTTACTAACCTACTAACCTGGTTCTAGCTAGTGGAGGGTGTTAATAATCTACTAACCTGGTTCTAGCTAGTGGAGGGTGTTAATAACCTGCTAACCTGGTTCTAGCTAGTGGAGGGTGTTACTAACCTACTAACCTGGTTCTAGCTAGTGGTGGTGTTACTAACCTGCTAACCTGGTTCCAGCTGTCTGGAGGCTGTGAGCTAGTGGTGGTGTTACTAACCTGCTAACCTGGTTCTAGCTAGTGGAGGGTGTTACTAACCTACTAACCTGGTTCTAGCTAGTGGTGGTGTTACTAACCTGCTAACCTGGTTCCAGCTGTCTGAGGCTGTGAACTAGTGGTGGTGTTACTAACCTACTAACCTGGTTCTAGCTGTCTGAGGCTGTGAACTAGTGGTGGTGTTACTAACCTACTAACCTGGTTCTAGCTAGTGGAGGGTGTTACTAACCTGCTAACCTGGTTCCAGCTGTCTGGAGGCTGTGAGCTAGTGGTGGTGTTACTAACCTACTAACCTGGTTGTAGCGGTCTGGAGGGTGTTACTAACCTACTAACCTGGTTGTAGCTGTCTGGAGGCTGTGAGCTAGTGGAGGGTCTTAATAACCTACTAACCTGGTTCCAGCTAGTGGAGGGTGTTACTAACCTACTAACCTGGTTCTAATGGTCTGGAGGGTGTTACTAACCTGCTAACCTGGTTCTAGCTGTCTGGAGGCTGTGAGCTAGTGGTGGTGTTACTAACCTGCTAACCTGGTTCCAGCTAGTGGAGGGTGTTACTAACCTGCTAACCTGGTTCCAGCTGTCTGGAGGCTGTGAGCTAGTGGTGGTGTTACTAACCTACTAACCTGGTTCTAGCTAGTGGAGGGTGTTACTAACCTACTAACCTGGTTCTAGCTAGTGGAGGGTGTTAATAACCTACTAACCTGGTTCTAGCTAGTGGAGGGTGTTAATAACCTACTAACCTGGTTCTAGCTAGTGGAGGGTGTTAATAATCTACTAACCTGGTTCTAGCTAGTGGAGGGTGTTAATAACCTGCTAACCTGGTTCTAGCTAGTGGAGGGTGTTACTAACCTACTAACCTGGTTCTAGCTAGTGGAGGGTGTTAATAATCTACTAACCTGGTTCTAGCTAGTGGAGGGTGTTAATAACCTGCTAACCTGGTTCTAGCTAGTGGAGGGTGTTACTAACCTACTAACCTGGTTCTAGCTAGTGGTGGTGTTACTAACCTGCTAACCTGGTTCCAGCTGTCTGGAGGCTGTGAGCTAGTGGTGGTGTTACTAACCTGCTAACCTGGTTCTAGCTAGTGGAGGGTGTTACTAACCTACTAACCTGGTTCTAGCTAGTGGTGGTGTTACTAACCTGCTAACCTGGTTCCAGCTGTCTGAGGCTGTGAACTAGTGGTGGTGTTACTAACCTACTAACCTGGTTCTAGCTGTCTGAGGCTGTGAACTAGTGGTGGTGTTACTAACCTACTAACCTGGTTCTAGCTAGTGGAGGGTGTTACTAACCTGCTAACCTGGTTCCAGCTGTCTGGAGGCTGTGAGCTAGTGGTGGTGTTACTAACCTGCTAACCTGGTTCTAGCTAGTGGTGGTGTTACTAACCTACTAACCTGGTTCCAGCTGTCTGGAGGCTGTGAGCTAGTGGTGGTGTTACTAACCTACTAACCTGGTTCCAGCTAGTGGAGGGTGTTACTAACCTGCTAACCTGGTTCCAGCTGTCTGGAGGCTGTGAACTAGTGGAGGGTGTTACTAACCTGCTAACCTGGTTCTAGCTAGTGGAGGGTGTTACTAACCTGGTTCCAGCTGTCTGAGGCTGTGAGCTAGTGGTGGTGTTACTAACCTGCTAACCTGGTTCCAGCTGTCTGGAGGCTGTGAGCTAGTGGAGGGTGTTACTAACCTGGTTGTAGCGGTCTGGAGGGTGTTACTAACCTGCTAACCTGGTTCCAGCTGTCTGGAGGCTGTGAGCTAGTGGTGGTGTTACTAACCTACTAACCTGGTTCTAGCTAGTGGAGGGTGTTAATAACCTACTAACCTGGTTCTAGCTAGTGGAGGGTGTTAATAACCTACTAACCTGGTTCTAGCTAGTGGAGGGTGTTAATAACCTACTAACCTGGTTCTAGCTAGTGGAGGGTGTTAATAACCTACTAACCTGGTTCTAGCTAGTGGAGGGTGTTACTAACCTACTAACCTGGTTCTAGCTAGTGGAGGGTGTTACTAACCTACTAACCTACTAACCTGGTTCTAGCTAGTGGTGGTGATACTAACCTACCAACCTGGTTCCAGCTGTCTGGAGGCTGTGAACTAGTGGTGGTGTTACTAACCTACTAACCTGGTTCTAGCTAGTGGAGGGTGTTAATAACCTGCTAACCTGGTTCCAGCTGTCTGAGGCTGTGAGCTAGTGGTGGTGTTACTAACCTGCTAACCTGGTTCCAGCTGTCTGGAGGCTGTGAACTAGTGGTGGTGTTACTAACCTGCTAACCTGGTTCCAGCTGTCTGGAGGCTGTGAACTAGTGGTGGTGTTACTAACCTGCTAACCTGGTTCCAGCTGTCTGGAGGCTGTGAGCTAGTGGTGGTGCTGCTGGACGTCTCTGCGGGCGGAGTTGAGGAGCTCAGCGTCCGTTGCGGTCAGACGGTGGAGCTGGTGGAGCGCAGCTCAGAACGCCCCGGGTGGTGTCTGGCCCGGACCACCGACCCCTCGCCCCCACAGGTGATAGTAGTGCTCAGAGTACTGGTGCTGTAGTAGTACTGTAGTAGTACTGTAGTAGTACTGATGGTAACATGTCATGTGTTGGTTTCAGGACGGCCTGGTGCCCCTCAGCGCCCTCTGTCTGTCTCACTCCCACAGTGCAGCCGACATGGACGCCCTGCTGCCCCCCTCCTCCTCCACCGGTAACAACACTTCCTGTCAATAGCATGTCACTTCCTGTTAAACATCCTCCACGTGCATGTGCCTGTGTGTTTGTGTTCATGTGAAGTGGTTTCTGTCAAATATTGAACACTCCCAGAGAGAGAGAGAGACCTGATAAGACTACTTAGTTCTGTTCTTAATCTGTCAACTTGTTTAGCAAACCTGAGACACACACACACACACACACACACACACACACACACACACACACACACACACACACACACACACACACACACACACACACACACACACACACACACATTCAAACATGTGGTTTTCCAGAGTTAACCATTAAGCAGTTGGAGTCTCAACAGGAATCCAAAGTTGAACATCCTGTGTGTGTGTGTGTGTGTGTGTGTGTGTGTGTGTGTGTGTGTGTGTGTGTGTGCGTAGATACATAACTATTGTTTTCCTGTAGATCTCCTAGTAGGTAGCCCCCCCCCCTCACACACACACCCTCTCTCCAGCTCCTCCTACTGGGAGTTCTTTGGGCGACTTTAAATTAGAGCTTTCACTGTGAAGGTAGTGAAGGTCTGTAAGGAGCTAGGAGGCTAGGGTAGGGAAGGTCTGTAAGGAGCTAGGAGGCTAGGGTAGTGAAGGTCTGTAAGGAGCTAGGAGGCTAGCTGTAGTGGTAGGGCTCAGTGCTAGGGGTTCCGGTTGAATTTTGAAGGTTAAACGTTTAGGGTTCAAGGTCAGAGCTAAGGGTTCAGGCAATGGGGTTAGGGTGGGGGCGAGTGAGGGGAAGAGGTGCATGCTGGGATTGTTCTACTGTCTGGATGCATAGAGATGGACTGGAGACAGGTGGGTGTCTGTCTGTCTGTCTGTCTGTCTGTCTGTCTGTCTGTCTGTCTGTCTGTCTGTCTGTCTCTCTTTTCACTGTTTTATTCAACCAGGGTTGTTACTTTATGAATAACGTAACTGTGTGTGTGTGCGTGTGTGTGTGTGTGTGTGTGTGTGTGTGTGTGTGTGTGTGTGTGTGTGTGTGTGTGTGTGTGTGTGTGTGTGTGTGTGTGTAGAGGCTACCTCTCTCTCTAGCTCAGAGGGTTGTGCTGTGATCCAGGCCGGACCTCCAGGTCAGTATCTCTCCACTGTGTGTGTGTGTGTGTGTGGTCCTCTCCACTGTGTGTGTGTGTGGTCCTCTCCACTGTGTGTGTGTGTGTGTGTGTGTGTGTGTGTGTGTGTGTGTGTGTGTGTGTGTGTGTGTGTGGTCCTCTCCACTGTGTGTGTGTGTGGTCCTCTCCACTGTGTGTGTGTGTGTGTGTGGTCCTCTCCACTGTGTGTGTGTGTGGTCCTCTCCACTGTGTGTGTGTGTGTGGTCCGCTCCACTGTGTGTGTGTGTGTGTGTGTGGTCCTCTCCACTGAGTGTGTGTTTGTGTTCAGCTGCTGTGGTGAGTGGCGGCGCTGCACCAACAGGGGGCAGCACCGCCTCCCCGGGCCCCAAACGCAGCGGCAGCAGCAGCTCTGGAACAGGAAACACACTGAAGGTAACACACCTAACAACAACAACAACAACAACAACAACAACAACAACAACAACAACTAATGACAACAAGCTAACATCAACCACAGATACCCTAGAACAATAACTAATGACAACAAACTAACATCAACCACAGATACCCTAGAACAGGGGTGCCCAACCTTTTTTGACCCAAGATCTACTTTTCAAGTAGCCAACCTCCCGAGATCTACCAGCAAACCTACCTTCAAGCGGGGGGGGGGGGGGGGGGTTCATTCCGCACGGCACCTTCTCAACGATAATCAATGATCTTCCTCCCACTCAGGGTGAAAATGGTAGGTCTTAGCTCGTTTCCCCTCAGCCATGCCAACGTTTAGGAGTGTGTAACTACTGTTGACGGCTTTCAACTGCTGTTGACGGCTTTCAACTGCTGTTGACAGCGCATGCGCTACCGCGCGTATATGTGCCGCGCAAATTTTATTTTATTAAAAAAAATTATAATTATAATTTTTTTTTTTTCACCCCTCGCGATCGACTTGGGATCTGTCGGCGATCGACTGGTAGATCGCGATCGACTGGTTGGGCACCCCTGCCCTAGAACAATAACTAATGACAACAAGCTAACATCAACCACAGATACCCTAGAACAATAACTAATGACAACAAACTAACATCAACCACAGATACCCTAGAACAATAACTAATGACAACAAGCTAACATCAACCACAGATACCCTAGAACAATAACTAATGACAACAAACTAACATCAACCACAGATACCCTACATCAGGCCTATTCAACTAGCGGCCCGTGGGCCAAATGCGGCCCCTCTTACTTTTTTTCTGGCCCGCAAGAGGTTGCATGCAAAAAATAAATAAAATAAAGGAGAAACATAGTTGCATGCAAATCAGGTTTCTGTGTGTAGCCGGTGATACTAGCCAGTATCAGTCACCCACAATCAGGAACTGGCATCACTTATTCCTACAATGTTTGGCTCAACCGATACGTGTGAGTCTAGCTTTTCTCATATGAATGCCATCAGAACAAGGGCACGTTGCTCCATGACCTATGAGAAGCTGCATGAGTGTCTCAGCATGAGCCAAACTAGGCAAACAAGGCAGTGCAATCCTTCTCACTGACTCACTGGCTCAAAATGTCTCATATGTACAGTAGCTCTGTTTTGTGACGATTCAAACAACATTGTTGAATTCTAAATACGTGTCCAAAATATGTGAGAACAAAATCTTCTATAATGATACGATTAAAAGAGAAGAAGGAAGGAATGCGTCTGACAAGTTTATTCCACGTAATAGTACTATATATATTAAGTTAACACTACTTTAAGTATGATTTATTTGTAGCGATTCATTCACGTAGTTTTACTCTGTGTGGCCCATGAACCCCCAGTGGTTTTCCTTTTCGGCCCACTTGTTAAGGAGGTTGAATATCCCTACCCTAGAACAATAACTAATGACAACAAGCTAACATCAACCACAAATACCCTAGCGCTCATCAAATAACCCATAAATTATGTTCACTATGTTAATATAATCATTGTAAGGTTCACTATGCTAATTTAATCATTGTAAGATTCATCTCATCTCATCATCTCATTTTCGACCGCTTATCCGGGGTCGGGTCGCGGGGGGAGCAGCTCAAGCAGGGGGCCCCAGACTTCCCTTTCCCGGGCCACATTGACCAGCTCTGACGGGGGGATCCCGAGGCGTTCCCAGGCCAGTGTTGAGATATAATCTCTCCACCTAGTCCTGGGTCTTCCCCGAGGTCTCCTCCCCACTGGACGTGCCTGAAACACCTCCCAAGGAAGGCGCCCAGTGGGCATCCTTACCAGATGCCCGAACCACCTCAGCTGACTCCTTTCTAAGTAAAGGAGCAGCGGCTCTAATCCGAGTTCCTCACGGATGGCTGAGCTTCTCACCCTATCCCTAAGGGAGACGCCAGCCACCCTTCTGAGAAAACTCATCTTGGCCGCTTGTACCCGCGATCTCGTCCTTTCGGTCATCACCCAGCCCTCATGACCATAGGTGAGGATAGGAACGAAGATCGACCGGTAGATCGAGAGCTTTGCCTTGCGGCTCAGCTCTCTTTTCGCTACAACGGTGCGGTAAAGCGAACGCAATACCGCCCCCGCTGCTCCGATTCTCCGGCCAATCTCACGCTCCATAGTACCCTCACTCGCGAACAAGACCCCGAGGTACTTGAACTCCTTCACTTGGGCTTTGTAAGATTCACTATGTTAATACAATCATTGTAAGGTTCACTATGTTAATACAATCATTGTAAGGTTCACTATGTTAATATAATCATTGTAAGTTTCACTATGTTAATACAATCATTGTAAGGTTCACTATGCTAATATAATCATTGTAAGGTTCACTATGTTAATATAATCATTGTAAGGTTCACTATGTTAATATAATCATTGTAAGTTTCACTATGTTAATATAATCATTGTAAGGTTCACTATGTTAATATAATCATTGTAAGGTTCACTATGTTAATATAATCATTGTAAGGTTCACTATGTTAATATAATCATTGTAAGGTTCACTATGTTAATATATTGATTGTAAGGTTCACTATGTTAATACAATCATTGTAAGGTTCACTATGTTAATATAATCATTGTAATGTTCACTATGTTAATATAATCATTGTAAGGTTCACTATGCAAATATATTTATTGTAAGGTTCACTTCCGTGTTATGATACTAAGTGAAGTATTTCTTATTTAGTCGGTATACTGTGTTGTGATTGGCTAGCGGTGGCTGACAGCCCGGTGTACTGTGTTGTGATTGGCTAGCGGTGGCTGACAGCCCGGTATACTGTGTTGTGATTGGCTAGCGGTGGCTGACCAGTCCGGTATACTGTGTTGTGATTGGCTAGCGGTGGCTGACCAGTCCGGTGCGCAGGTTGAGTCAGGGTAAGGCTGATGCCCAAAAGAAACCACCAATCAGCTCGCGGCGGAGGGACCACAGACCAGAACTGACCACGCCCCTCACAGCAACCACCAACTCGGTACGACTCACTCACTCACACACAAGCACACACTCACACACAAGCACACACTCACACACACACTCACACACACAAACTGTCTGTCTCCAGAAGGGTCGGCGTGACGATTCGGTCCAGAGTGGAGGAGAGGAGGAGCAGGAGGAGCAGGAGGAGGACCCCAGCACACCCCTCCCGCCCCCCATGGAGATCATCATGGACCCAAACACTCCCCAGGTAACTAGCCCCGTAACTACACCTGTAACTAGCCCCGTAACTACACCTGTAACTACACCCGTAACTACCCACGTAACTACACCTGTAACTACCCCCGTAACTACCCCTGTAACTACACCCGTAACTACACCTGTAACTACACCTGTAACTACCCCCGTAACTACCCCCGTAACTACCCCCATAACTACACCCCTAACTACCCCCGTAACTACACCTGTAACTACACCTGTAACTACACCTGTAACTACACCTGTAACTACCCCCGTAACTACCCCCGTAACTACACCCGTAACTACACCTGTAACTACCCCCGTAACTACCCCCGTAACTACCCCCATAACTACACCCCTAACTACCCCCGTAACTACACCTGTAACTACACCTGTAACTACACCCGTAACTACCCCCCTAACTACCCCCGTAACTACCCCCCTAACTACCCCCGTAACTACACCCCTAACTACCCCCGTAACTACCCCCGTAACTACACCTGTAACTACACCCCTAACTACCTCCGTAACTACACCCGTAACTACACCCGCAACTACCCCTGTAACTACACCTGTAACTACCCCCGTAACTACACACGCAACTACACCCCCAACTACCCCCGTAACTACACCCCTAACTACACCCCCAACTACCCTCGTAACTAGCCCCGTAACTACCCCCGTAACTACACCCCCAACTACCCCCGTAACTACACCTGTAACTACACCTGTAACTACACCCCCAACTACCCCCGTAACTACCCCCGTAACTACCCCCGTAACTAGCCCTGTAACTACCCCCGTAACTACACCTGTAACTACCCCCGTAACTAGCCCTGTAACTACCCCCGTAACTACACACGCAACTACACCTGTAACTACACCTGTAACTACACCTGTAACTACACACAGGTGTAACTAGACCTGTAACTTCACCTGTAACTAGACCTTTAACTACACCTGTAACTAGACCTGTAACTACACCTGTAACTAGACCCGTAACTACACCTGTAACTACACCTGTAACTACACACAGGTGTAACTACACCTGTAACTAGACCTGTAACTTCACCTGTAACTACACCTGTAACTACCCCTGTAACCACACCCGTAACTACACCTGTAACTAGACCTGTACTGGACTGGGGGTACAATGGTCTGGTACGAGTTCACGGGTAGCGGGTTGCGGGTTTGACTGCCTTTCCATGGCACTTTCGCGGGTAAAAGGTTGTGAAAACACTGGCTACGGGTTGCCTGGAATGCACCATAAGTATCATATACTTTAGCAACATGTTGTGTTATGAAGTGATGTTGCATCCGGTAGAGAAGGTACACCTGCAAGTTTATTTAAAACATATCATTCTTATCTCTCTGTCTCTCTGTCTCTCTCTCCCCCCCTCCCTCCCTCCCTCCCTCTCAGGCTCTAGAATCGGACCAGAGCTCCAACGAGTCGGACACTGAGCAGCGGAACAAGGCCATGAGAGGACGCATGTAGGACACACACATGGAATGTTACTGTACGATATTAGCTGGTCCTGATCCACATTAATGCGTGTTTGTGTTTGTGTTCAGGTTTGTGGTCAGTGAGCTTGTCCAATCAGAAAAGGACTATGTGAAAGATCTGGGCGTGATCGTTGAGGTGAGAATGATATCTCCATTAGCCAATCAGAAGCAGCCTCAGACATAGTGTTATTATCAGTTAAATATAACCTTGTGTCTCTCTCTGTCTCCCTTTCCCTGTCTCTGTCTCTGTCTCTGTCTCTGTCTCTGTCTCTGTCTCTCTCTCTCTCTCTCTCTCTCTCTCTCTCTCTCTCTCTCTCTCTCTCTCTCTCTCTCTCTCTCTCTCTCTCTCTCTCTCTCTCTCTCTCTCTCTCTCTCTCTCTCTCTCTCCCTCTCTCCCTCCCTCCAGGGGTTTATGTCCCGTCTCGAGGTTAGGGGAACCCCAGAGAGCATGAGAGGGAAAGACAAGATCGTGTTTGGAAACGTCCACCAGATCTACGACTGGCACCGAGAGTCAGTGCACACACAAGCTAGACAAACACACATGCGCAAGCACATATACTCTCATACACACGTGTAATATTCTCATGTCTGTGTGTGTGTGTGTGCGTAGTTTCTTCCAGGTGGAGTTGGAACGTTGTCTCCAGGATCAAGACCTGCTGGCCGAACTGTTCATTAAACATGTGGGTACCTGTCTGTCTGTCTGGCTACCTGTCTGTGGGTCTGTCTGTCTGGCTACCTGTCTGTCGGTCTGTCTGTCTGGCTACCTGTCTGTGGGTCTGTCTGTCTGGCTACCTGTCTGTGGGTCTGTCTGTCTGGCTACCTGTCTGGCTGGCTGGCGGTCTGTCTGGCTAGCTGTCTGTCTGACAGAGTGTGTGTCTGGCTAGCTGTCTGTCTGACAGAGTGTGTGTCTGGCTAGCTGTCTGTCTGACAGAGTGTGTGTCTGGCTAGCTGTCTGTCTGACAGAGTGTGTGTCTGGCTAGCTGTCTGTCTGACAGAGTGTGTGTCTGGCTAGCTGTCTGTCTGACAGAGTGTGTGTCTGGCTAGCTGTCTGTCTGACAGAGTGTGTGTCTGGCTAGCTGTCTGTCTGACAGAGTGTGTGTCTGGCTAGCTGTCTGTCTGTCAGAGTGTGTGTCTGGCTAGCTGTCTGTCTGACAGAGTGTGTGTCTGGCTAGCTGTCTGTCTGACAGAGTGTGTGTCTGGCTAGCTGTCTGTCTGTCAGAGTGTGTGTCTGGCTAGCTGTCTGTCTGACAGAGTGTGTGTCTGGCTAGCTGTCTGTCTGACAGAGTGTGTGTCTGGCTAGCTGTCTGTCTGACAGAGTGTGTGTCTGGCTAGCTGTCTGTCTGACAGAGTGTGTGTATGGCTAGCTGTCTGTCTGACAGAGTGTGTGTCTGGCTAGCTGTCTGTCTGACAGAGTGTGTGTCTGGCTAGCTGTCTGTCTGACAGTGTGTTTCTTGCAGGAGCGTCGTCTTCACATGTACGTGGTTTACTGCCAGAATAAGCCACACTCAGAGTTCCTCGTTATCCAATACGAAAGCTTCTTTGAGGTATGATGTCACTTCCTGTCACCAAAATAGATATTCATCTAAACCGAGCAGAATGTATTCATACCATAATCTTCTGCCTATCTGTCTGCCTGTCTGTCTGTCTGTCTGTCTGTCTGTCTGTCTGTCTGTCTGTCTGTCTGTCTGTCTGTCTGTCTGTCTGTCTGTCTGTCTGTCTGTCTGTCTGTCTGTCTGTCTGTCTGCCTGCCTGTCTGTCTGTCTGTCTGTCTACCTGTCTGTCTGCCTGTCTGTCTACCTGTCTGTCTGCCTGCCTGTCTGTCTGCCTGTCTGTCTACCTGTCTGTGTGCAGGAGATCCAACGGGAGATCAGCTGCAGAATGTCAATCAGCGACTATCTGATCAAACCCGTCCAGAGAATCACCAAATACCAGCTGCTGCTCAAGGTGTGTGTGTGTGTGTGTGTGTGTGTGTGTGTGTGTGTGTGTGTGTGTGTGTGTGTGTGTGTGTGTGTGTGTGTGTGTGTGTGTGTGTACCTGCTGTGTGTGGTTCTGGAACATCAGGTACTGCTGGCACTGGTCCAGACGGCGTTTCTTCAGCGTCCAGAAGTGAAGAACTCTGTTCTCCCTCTGGAGCAGTTCACTTAGAATACCTAGTAGTACACACAGTATACACACAGTATACACCTAGTAGTACACACAGTATACACACAGTATACACCTGGTAGTACACACAGTATACACCTAATAGTATACACACAGTAGTACACACAGTATACACCTAGTAGTACACACAGTATACACCTAGTAGTATACACACAGTAGTACACACAGTGTACACCTTGTAGTAGTGTGTGTGTTCACTGACTGTGTGTGTGTTGTAGGACTTCTTGAAGTACACGTCTAAAGCAGGACTGGATTGTCAGGAGATAGAGGTAAGCCCCGCCCCAACCCTGCCAATCATCATTTAAAGTATATATATACATCGATAATTATATACATTTATTTATCTTATCTGTAACTATATATATCTATATCTATAACAATATCTACTATATCTAACTATAACAATATAAATATCTCTATAACTTCATCTATGATTATATCTTTATCTATTACTATATATTTATCTATATCTATAACTATATCTATATTAAAAACTATAACTATATGAATATATATAGCTATAACTTCATCTATATCTACAACTATATATATCTATATCTATATATATACATAACTATAGATATAAAACGATATATATATATAACTATTTCTATGTATATAAATATAAGAGTATCTCCATCTCTAACTGTGTGTGCGTGCAGAAGGCGGTAGAGTTGATGTCTCTGGTCCCTAAACGGTGCAACGACATGATGAACCTGGGAAGGCTTCAAGGATACGAGGTGACCCGTCTGTCTGTCATGTGTGTGTGTTGATGTGTGTAGATATAAAATCATATGTGGATGTATGTATCTTTATATATATTTATCTATCTTTATTTACATATATATGTGTAGATATATGTGTGCGTGTGTGTATATATATATATTATTGCTGTCAGTTAAACGCGTTATTAACGGCGTTTACGCAAAGCAATTTTAACGGCGTTAATTTTTTTATCGCGCGATTAACGCAATTATTTTATTTTTTTATAAAATCTTTTATTTTTTTATTTTTTTATTTGGCTCAAAGCAAAGCAGCAGTAGCCTGACTGCGATGTTCAAGGCAGTGTGTTTGTATGTTCATCGTTTAATTGCACTATAGGCTTTTTTTTTGTATCTTCCTGCTTTGATCAGTATATGCCAATGTTGTTATCAATGAATAAACATTTGTACAAGGCAAGCCGATGCACTTCACCATGTTGATAAGAGCATTAAAATGAGAAAAACTAATGGGACAAATAAATCAAGGGATATTTAGCATAGAAAAACGATTTGTGAGTTAACTATGACATTAATGCGATTAATCGCGATTAAATATTTTAATCGCTTGACAGCTCTAATATATATATGTATATACATATACATATATATATATATATATATATATATATATGTATGTATATGTATGATTATGTATATTTATGTATTTATTAATGTGTGCGTGCGTCTGTGTGTGTGTGTGTACTGTGTGTGCTGTGTGTGTGTGTGTGTGTGTGTGTGTGTGTGTGTGTGTGTGTGTGTGTGTGTGTGTGTGTGTGTGTGTGTGTGTGTGTGTGTGTGTGTAGGGGAAGCTGACCTCCCAGGGGAAGCTGTTAGAACAGGACACTTTCGGGGTTTTGGAACAAGACAGCGGCGTTCTGTCGCGCAGCAAAGAGCGGAGGATCTTCCTCTTCGAACACGTCGTCATCTTCAGCGAGATCCTCCACAAGGGCTCGACGACACCTGGGTACCGGTACCAGAACAGCATCAAGGTACTGGTACTCACTCTCAACACTGGTATAGCATCGAGGTACTGGTCCTCACTCTCAACACTGGTATAGCATCGAGGTACTGGTCCTCACTCTCAACACTGGTATAGCATCGAGGTACTGGTACTCACTCTCAACACTGGTATAGCATCGAGGTACTGGTACTCACTCTCAACACTGGTATAGCATCAAGGTACTGGTCCTCACTCTCAACACTGGTATAGCATCAAGGTACTGGTCCTCACTCTCAACACTGGTATAGCATCGAGGTACTGGTCCTCACTCTCAACACTGGTATAGCATCGAGGTACTGGTACTCACTCTCAACACTGGTATAGCATCGAGGTACTGGTCCTCACTCTCAACACTGGTATAGCATTGAGGTACTGGTACTCACTCTCAACACTGGTATAGCATCGAGGTACTGGTCCTCACTCTCAACACTGGTATAGCATCGAGGTACTGGTACTCACTCTCAACACTGGTATAGCATCGAGGTACTGGTACTCACTCTCAACACTGGTATAGCATCAAGGTACTGGTCCTCACTCTCAACACTGGTATAGCATCGAGGTACTGGTCCTCACTCTCAACACTGGTATAGCATCGAGGTACTGGTCCTCACTCTCAACACTGGTATAGCATCAAGGTACTGGTACTCACTCTCAACACTGGTATAGCATCAAGGTACTGGTCCTACACTATCATATGTATAAGGTATATAATGTGTATAATGTTTATGTGTAAGTATATACTAAATGTATATATAACGTGTTATACATATTTATATGTATAACGTGTGTATATAATGTGTCTTTATAATGTGTGTATATATAATGTGTATATAATTTGTATATATATTATGTAAATATAATGTATTTATAAAGTATATGTAGAAGTTCTATGTATAACGTTTATATAGTGTACATTTATAAGGTATATTAGGTGTACAACGTTTATATAGTGTGCATGTATAAGGTATATAAGATTTATACTGTACATGTATAAGCTATATAAGGTGTATAAGGTTTGTAACTTTTATCTAGAGTACATCAGGGACGGGCCGCATACGGCCCGCATCCTCACTCAGTCAGGCCCGCGCGTCATTTTTATTTAATAAAAAAAATAATAATCGAGTTACAGAAAACTTGGTTAAGAAAGAAGAAAAGCAGAGTATCTGTTCATAGAATTCAAAGGCAAACCCATGTGTCTAGTTTGCTTAGAAACGTTATCAGTAATGAAAGATTTCCACTGAAGTCGCCACTCGCCACTACAACTGCCCTGAAGTGAATATCATGCTTGTTGGGTTTGAGTTCATTGAGTTGTTGCACTTAATGTTGAGCCACTGTTTTTCAGTTTTGTTGCTTCATTGAATGATGATGTATGTGAGCCCTTTGCACTGATCAAAATACTAACCAATCATGTGGCTGTTTGAGCATGGAAAACATGAAATTAATGTATGTTGGTTCAATCAACATACCATACATAGGTTATGAATCTGGAAGATTTTGTAGGTAGTGGCCATCCCTAAAATTCACCAGAATACAGGAAATCATATCCAACAAATTCAAAAATGGGTATCTTCTCTCAGTTTACGTCTAGTTGAAGTGCACAGTCACATGTCCCTATGATGGTGATGATGAAGAATTTGGCCCTCTTTATCATGAAAGTTGCCCATCCCTGGTGTACATGTATAAGGTATATAAGGTTTATATAGTGTACATGTATAAGGTTTATAAGGTAGATAAGGTTTATATAGTCTACAACTATACGGTATATAACGTATATAAGGTTTATATAGTGTACATGTATAAGGTTTATAAGGTTTATATAATGTGCATTTATAAGGTATATTTGGTTTATATAGTGTACATGTATAGGTATATAAAATGTTTATAGTGTACTGTACATGTATAAGGTATATAACATATACAAGGTTTATATAGTGTACAAGTATAAGGTATACAGTATAAGGTATATATAAGGTAAGTAAGGTTTATAGTGTGTATGTATAAGGTATATAATGTTTATACAGTGTTCATGTATAAGGTATATTAGTTTTATAGTGTACATGTTTAAGATATATAAGGTAGTGTACATGTATAACGTATATAACGTTAAATAGTGTACATGTAAAAGGTATATCTAAGGTATATAAGGTTTATATAGTGTACATGTATAAGGTTTATAAGGTATATAAGGTTTATATAGTCTACAACTATACGGTATATAACGTGTATAGATAAGGTATATAAGGTTTAGATAGTGTATATATATAAGGTCTATATGGTGTACATGTATAAGGTTTATAAGGTCTATACGTGTACTGTTTAAGGTCCATACGGTCTATACGGTGTAGTTTAAGGTCCATAAGGTCTATACGGTGTAGTTTAAGGTCCATAAGGTCTATACAGTATAGTTTAAGGTCCATAAGGTCTATAGGTGTAGTTTAAGGTCCATAGGGTCTATAGGTGTAGTTTAAGGTCTATAAGGTCTATAAGTGTAGTTTAAGGTCCATAAGGTCTATAGGTGTAGTTTAAGGTCCATAAGGTCTATACGGTGTAGTTTAAGGTCCATAAGGTCTATACAGTGTAGTTTAAGGTCCATAAGGTCTATACGGTGTTGTTTAAGGTCCATAAGGTCTATAGGTGTAGTTTAAGGTCTATAGGTATAGTTTAAGGTCCATAAGGTCTATACGGTGTAGTTTAAGGTCCATAAGGTCTATAGGTGTACTGTTTAAGGTCCATATGGTCTATATGTGTAGTTTAAGGTCCATAAGGTCTATAGGTGTAGTTTAAGGTCCATAAGGTCTATACGGTGTAGTTTAAGGCCCATAAGGTCTATAGGTGTAGTTTAAGGTCCATAAGGTCTATAGGTGTAGTTTAAGGTCCATAAGGTCTATACGGTGTAGTTTAAGGTCCATAAGGTCTATACGGTGTTGTTTAAGGTCCATAAGGTCTAAAGGTGTAGTTTAAGGTCCATAAGGTCTATACGGTGTAGTTTAAGGCCCATAAGGTCTATAGGTGTAGTTTAAGGTCCATAAGGTCTATAGGTGTAGTTTAAGGTCCATAAGGTCTATACGGTGTAGTTTAAGGCCCATAAGGTCTATAGGTGTAGTTTAAGGTCCATAAGGTCTAAAGGTGTAGTTTAAGGTCCATAAGGTCTATAGGTGTAGTTTAAGGTCCATAAGGTCTATACGGTGTAGTTTAAGGCCCATAAGGTCTATAGGTGTAGTTTAAGGTCCATAAGGTCTATAGGTGTAGTTTAAGGTCCATAAGGTCTATAGGTGTAGTTTAAGGTCCATAAGGTCTATAGGTGTAGTTTAAGGTCCATAAGGTCTATACGGTGTAGTTTAAGGTCCATAAGGTCTATAGGTGTAGTTTAAGGTCCATAAGGTCTATAGGTGTAGTTTAAGGTCCATAAGGTCTATAGGTGTAGTTTAAGGTCCATAAGGTCTATAGGTGTAGTTTAAGGTCCATAAGGTCTATACGGTGTAGTTTAAGGTCCATAAGGTCTATAGGTGTAGTTTAAGGTCCATAAGGTCTATACGGTGTAGTTTAAGGTCCATAAGGTCTATAGGTGTAGTTTAAGGTCCATAAGGTCTATACGGTGTAGTTTAAGGTCCATAAGGTCTATAGGTGTAGTTTAAGGTCCATAAGGTCTATACGGTGTAGTTTAAGGTCCATAAGGTCTATAGGTGTAGTTTAAGGTCCATAAGGTCTATAGGTGTAGTTTAAGGTCCATAAGGTCTATACGGTGTAGTTTAAGGTCCATAAGGTCTATAGGTGTAGTTTAAGGTCCATAAGGTCTATACGGTGTAGTTTAAGGTCCATAAGGTCTATAGGTGTAGTTTAAGGTCCATAAGGTCTATAGGTGTAGTTTAAGGTCCATAAGGTCTATAGGTGTAGTTTAAGGTCCATAAGGTCTATAGGTGTAGTTTAAGGTCTACCTGACGTCCCTGTAGGTCAGCATGCTGGCGCTGCAGGACTCCGTGGACCCCGACCAGGACCCCGACCGGCTCCAGTTCGTGTTGTGGTCTCGGGGGTCGGAGGAGCGCTTCACCCTGCAGGCCTCGGCCGCCTCCGTCAGGACCAGCTGGGTGGAGCACCTCAGCCAGCTGGTGGAGGCCCAGAGGGACTTCCTGTCAGGTGACACACCGCATACTGCACTGCACCGTACACTGCACTACACTACACTACACTACACCATACACTACACCACACAATACACTACACAATACACCATACACACTACACTACACTACACAAAACACGCTACACAATACACTACTAGGGGTGTGACGATACACTCAGCTCACGAGACGAGACGAGACACGATATTGGGTTCACGAGAACGAGACGAGACGAGATTTTAAGAAAACTATGACAAAATATAAGACTGGACCAACAGACTTTTATTAAACCGAGTCGCGCATGCATTTTGAAATGCTTTATTATAACTCTTTACATGCATGAAATTGAAACTAAAACTAAAATTTATAAAAGTTAAAGCAAAATAAATTAAATTAAATAATTCTCTTTTTTTCAAGTGCAAACAATATTATGTGCAAAATCAAATCAAAGTACCAAAAATGCTGTCAAACAAATGATTTAAAAGTGGCGTGGGTATTTTCCGACGTCATTATGGCAGTCTTTAGCTGTGTTCGAAATCGTTCCCTATACACTCACTCACTATTCCCTACATAGTGTTCATGACATAGTGCACTACATAGGGAACGAACAAACGAGAATTCAGACACTACGCTGAACATTTCTAAACGTCATTTGCGTCAGTAAGTGCGCCGGGTATTTGTGTGACGCAGACAGATGCGCCCACATCATGTAAACAAACCGGGCACTCACGAGGAAAGCTGGAGGTTGTATTGATGTTGAATGTTACATTTCCTTGTTCTAGTTTTTTGTAGTTGACATTTCTAAATGAAAGCCGGAGACTCCATCATGTATTCGTTTTCGCGTTTATTCAGCTTCTTCTTCTTCTCCGGAAAGACATGACCGCATTGCATTGTGGTATACGGGAGTAACATGTAGGGAACATCGTATGTACACTAAAATTGTGGGTATTTTAAGTGCACTATATAGTCCATGAAATTAACCACTGAGAATTCGAACACCACTACAAAATGGCGAGCACCATATATAGTGCACTATATCCGTGATAGGGAACGATTTCGAACACAGCTTATGGCTGCTTCCCCTGCTTCCCCTCCTTCTCCTCCTCTTCTAATTTTCCTTCTCCTTCTTTAAGTTCTGGCAGTCTAGACGACACGTAGCAAAGGCGCATTACTGCCCCCACAGGGCAGAAATAGAAGTTTGGATGGCTCACAAATCTCGCGAGACAGATTTTTAACGCGACGGGTAATATCGTCGAGTTTAATCTCGCAAGATCTCGTGGCACGAGATCTCGTCACACCCCTATACACTACACTACACTACACTTCACAATACACTATGCTGCATTACACTATGCTACACAATACACTACACTAGCTACACACACTACACTACACTGGAGTCTTCCTAGGACAGCCAGTTTTGATGATGAATGTGTGTGTGTGTGTGTGTGTGTGTGTGTGTGTGTGTGTGTGTGTGTGTGTGTGTGTGTGTGTGTGTGTGTGTGTGTGTGTGTGTGTGTGTGTGTGTGTGTGTGTGTGTGTGTAGCTCTCCAGTCCCCTATAGAGTATCAGAGGAAGGAGGGAGTGGTTCCTCGTCCTCTGTCGTCAGGGCGACCGCCCTCTGCACCCCCAACCCCCAATGGCCACGCCCCCCAACCGGACCAGGACACGGACACCCACGAAGACCAGGTACACACGCACACACACACACACACACACACACACACACACACACACACACACACACACACACACACACACGCGCGCGCACACACACATAACATACAAACACACACCAAGAACGCTGTGGATTAATCTAGTTTAATCTGGTCTAATCGGTTTTTATCTGCTTTAATCTGGTTGGTAGGAAGTGCAATCTGGTCTAACCTGGTTTAAAGTAGTGTAATCTGGTTTACCCTGGTTAAAGGTAGTGTAACCTGGTCTAACCTGGTTTAATCTGGTCTACCCTGGATGAAGGCAGTGTAACCTGGTCTAACCTGGTTAAAGGCAGTGTAACCTGGTCTAAGATGGTTTACCCTGGTTAAAGGCAGTGTAACCTGGTCTAACCTGGTTAAAGGCAGTGTGACCTGGTCTAACCTGGTTAAGGCAGTGTAACCTGGTCTACCCTGGTTAAAGGCAGTGTGACCTGGTCTAACCTGGTTAAAGGCAGTGTGACCTGGTCTAACCTGGTTAAAGGCAGTGTAACCTGGTCTAACCTGGTTAAGGCAGTGTAACCTGGTCTACCCTGGTTAAGGCAGTGTAACCTGGTCTACCCTGGTTAAAGGCAGTGTGACCTGGTCTACCCTGGTTAAAGGCAGTGTGACCTGGTCTAACCTGGTTAAAGGCAGTGTAACCTGGTCTACCCTGGTTAAGGCAGTGTAACCTGGTCTACCCTGGTTAAAGGCAGTGTAACCTGGTCTAACCTGGTTAAGGCAGTGTGACCTGGTCTAACCTGGTTAAAGGCAGTGTAACCTGGTCTACCCTGGTTAAAGGCAGTGTAACCTGGTCTAACCTGGTTAAAGGCAGTGTAACCTGGTCTAACCTGGTTAAAGGCAGTGTAACCTGGTCTACCCTGGTTAAAGGCAGTGTGACCTGGTCTACCCTGGTTAAAGGCAGTGTGACCTGGTCTAACCTGGTTAAAGGCAGTGTGACCTGGTCTAACCTGGTTAAAGGCAGTGTGACCTGGTCTAACCTGGTTAAAGGCAGTGTGACCTGGTCTAACCTGGTTAAAGGCAGTGTGACCTGGTCTACCCTGGTTAAAGGCAGTGTAACCTGGTCTAACCTGGTTAAAGGCAGTGTGACCTGGTCTAACCTGGTTAAAGGCAGTGTGACCTGGTCTAACCTGGTTAAAGGCAGTGTGACCTGGTCTAACCTGGTTAAAGGCAGTGTGACCTGGTCTACCCTGGTTAAAGGCAGTGTAACCTGGTCTAACCTGGTTAAAGGCAGTGTGACCTGGTCTACCCTGGTTAAAGGCAGTGTAACCTGGTCTAACCTGGTTAAAGGCAGTGTGACCTGGTCTAACCTGGTTAAAGGCAGTGTAACCTGGTCTAACCTGGTTAAAGGCAGTGTGACCTGGTCTAACCTGGTTAAAGGCAGTGTGACCTGGTCTAACCTGGTTAAGGCAGTGTAACCTGGTCTAAGATGGTCTACCCTGGTTAAAGGCAGTGTGACCTGGTCTACCCTGGTTAAAGGCAGTGTGACCTGGTCTAACCTGGTTAAGGGCAGTGTGACCTGGTCTACCCTGGTTAAAGGCAGTGTAACCTGGTCTAAGATGGTCTACCCTGGTTAAAGGCAGTGTGACCTGGTCTAACCTGGTTAAAGGCAGTGTGACCTGGTCTAACCTGGTTAAAGGCAGTGTGACCTGGTCTAACCTGGTTAAAGGCAGTGTGACCTGGTCTAACCTGGTTAAAGGCAGTGTGACCTGGTCTACCCTGGTTAAAGGCAGTGTACCCTGGTCTAAGATGGTCTACCCTGGTTAAAGGCAGTGTGACCTGGTCTACCCTGGTTAAAGGCAGTGTGACCTGGTCTACCCTGGTTAAGGGCAGTGTGACCTGGTCTACCCTGGTTAAAGGCAGTGTGACCTGGTCTACCCTGGTTAAGGGCAGTGTGACCTGGTCTACCCTGGTTAAGGGCAGTGTGACCTGGTCTACCCTGGTTAAAGGCAGTGTGACCTGGTCTACCCTGGTTAAAGGCAGTGTAACCTGGTCTAACCTGGTTAAAGGCAGTGTGACCTGGTCTACCCTGGTTAAAGGCAGTGTGACCTGGTCTAACCTGGTTAAAGGCAGTGTGACCTGGTCTAACCTGGTTAAAGGCAGTGTAACCTGGTCTACCCTGGTTAAAGGCAGTGTGACCTGGTCTAACCTGGTTAAAGGCAGTGTGACCTGGTCTAACCTGGTTAAAGGCAGTGTGACCTGGTCTACCCTGGTTAAAGGCAGTGTAACCTGGTCTAACCTGGTTAAAGGCAGTGTGACCTGGTCTAACCTGGTTAAAGGCAGTGTAACCTGGTCTAACCTGGTTAAAGGCAGTGTAACCTGGTCTAACCTGGTTAAAGGCAGTGTAACCTGGTCTACCCTGGTTAAAGGCAGTGTGACCTGGTCTAACCTGGTTAAAGGCAGTGTAACCTGGTCTAACCTGGTTAAAGGCAGTGTGACCTGGTCTAAGATGGTTAAAGGCAGTGTAACCTGGTCTAACCTGGTTAAAGGCAGTGTAACCTGGTCTAACCTGGTTAAAGGCAGTGTGACCTGGTCTAACCTGGTTAAAGGCAGTGTAACCTGGTCTAACCTGGTTAAAGGCAGTGTAACCTGGTCTACCCTGGTTAAAGGCAGTGTAACCTGGTCTAACCTGGTTAAAGGCAGTGTAACCTGGTCTAACCTGGTTAAAGGCAGTGTAACCTGGTCTAACCTGGTTAAAGGCAGTGTGACCTGGTCTAACCTGGTTAAAGGCAGTGTAACCTGGTCTAACCTGGTTAAAGGCAGTGTAACCTGGTCTACCCTGGTTAAAGGCAGTGTGACCTGGTCTAACCTGGTTAAAGGCAGTGTGACCTGGTCTAACCTGGTTAAAGGCAGTGTAACCTGGTCTAACCTGGTTAAAGGCAGTGTAACCTGGTCTAACCTGGTTAAAGGCAGTGTAACCTGGTCTAACCTGGTTAAAGGCAGTGTGACCTGGTCTAACCTGGTTAAAGGCAGTGTAACCTGGTCTAACCTGGTTAAAGGCAGTGTAACCTGGTCTACCCTGGTTAAAGGCAGTGTAACCTGGTCTAACCTGGTTAAAGGCAGTGTGACCTGGTCTAACCTGGTTAAAGGCAGTGTAACCTGGTCTAACCTGGTTAAAGGCAGTGTAACCTGGTCTAACCTGGTTAAAGGCAGTGTGACCTGGTCTACCCTGGTTAAAGGCAGTGTGACCTGGTCTAACCTGGTTAAAGGCAGTGTAACCTGGTCTACCCTGGTTAAAGGCAGTGTAACCTGGTCTACCCTGGTTAAAGGCAGTGTAACCTGGTCTAACCTGGTTAAAGGCAGTGTAACCTGGTCTACCCTGGTTAAAGGCAGTGTAACCTGGTCTAACCTGGTTAAAGGCAGTGTGACCTGGTCTAACCTGGTTAAAGGCAGTGTGACCTGGTCTAACCTGGTTAAAGGCAGTGTAACCTGGTCTACCCTGGTTAAAGGCAGTGTGACCTGGTCTAACCTGGTTAAAGGCAGTGTGACCTGGTCTAACCTGGTTAAAGGCAGTGTGACCTGGTCTAACCTGGTTAAAGGCAGTGTAACCTGGTCTAACCTGGTTAAAGGCAGTGTGACCTGGTCTACCCTGGTTAAAGGCAGTGTGACCTGGTCTAACCTGGTTAAAGGCAGTGTAACCTGGTCTACCCTGGTTAAAGGCAGTGTAACCTGGTCTACCCTGGTTAAAGGCAGTGTAACCTGGTCTAACCTGGTTAAAGGCAGTGTAACCTGGTCTACCCTGGTTAAAGGCAGTGTAACCTGGTCTAACCTGGTTAAAGGCAGTGTGACCTGGTCTAACCTGGTTAAAGGCAGTGTGACCTGGTCTAACCTGGTTAAAGGCAGTGTAACCTGGTCTACCCTGGTTAAAGGCAGTGTGACCTGGTCTAACCTGGTTAAAGGCAGTGTGACCTGGTCTAACCTGGTTAAAGGCAGTGTGACCTGGTCTAACCTGGTTAAAGGCAGTGTAACCTGGTCTAACCCTAACCCTAATCCGTAGGACCTGGTGCTGGTGCTGCAGGACTTCAGCGCGGTGCGCGAGGATGAGATCACGGTTGTCCGTGGCGACCGTGTCCAGGTGCTGTCGTCCAATCAGCAGGGCCAAAGTCTGGTGTTCCGTCCGGCCAACTCAGAGTCGCCCCCGGCTGAGGGCTGGGTGCCCCGCAGCGTCCTCAAGATACACACCTAACACACACACACACACACACACACACACACACACACACACACACACACACACACACACACACACACACACACACACACACACACACACTTTGGCCCAATCCCAAAGTGAGCCCTGAGGACTCAGGACTCACGGACTTCATTGACCTCAGGTGCTAAGTGAGCGAGTGTGTGAGGCCACATGGGCTCAGATAGGTAATGTGGGATTGGGCAGCACTCCACGAGAGCACATGTTACCTTGGCAACGTTGAATGACAAAGATGTTGCTGATACTTGCCGGTTTGGGAATTCTCATTTTGACGTTTCGGCTACAGAAATGTATTGATATTAGAAAATATAATTTTTACTTTTGAATACCTCAGTATAAAGGATGTATTGATAATTGAGGTGATTATTGGCCTACACATACGGAACATAAATCAGAACGGGCTACATTTGGCTGAATTCTAAAAGGTATAAGTAGTAATATGAAGAGCCGTTTGGGAGCAAAAAAGCCGGCTCTTGTTGGTGAGCTGATCCAAATGATCCGGCTCACTAAAATAAGGGCGAAATTCCCATCTGGTCGCCCATTGACAGTAGCGTCGTCTTGTTGTTGTTTACCTTCCTATGTCCGGATTTCCCTATGGTCTCCGAGGTAAACGTCACAACGCTTTGAACTGTGGGTAATTCCCTTAGGCGAAGTGTGCACTGATGCAGACTCACGGAAAGGGCTCGGTAAGTGTGGACTCAAACCCTCACGCCCTTTGGGATTCGACATTGGGACAGCCCTGAAGCCTTCATAATTTTGCGAGAACGCGCAATAAAGTCTGTGAGTCCCTGAGTCCGGACATTGGGATTGGGCCTTGATACATTCATACCCAATAGGCACACACACATACACTATATACACATAAACACACACACTCACACTGAACACACACACACACACAATATAAATACACACTAACAATGGACTCAGCCTATTGGTGCTCTCTGAGCTCCGCCTACTCTGTGATTCCTCCAATGGGACGGATGGCAGCCCGGAACCTCAGTTTACAACTCAAGACTGTTTCTACTGGCCGGTGGGAGGTCATGTGACATTGAGATAGAAGCTCCGCCCTCACACAACCCCACTGCCACCTCAGCCAATCACAGAGCTCTGTGGTCTGGGGGCTCCAGTGACTCCGCCCCCACCATATTGTTGATATTATATATACCCCCCATCATGATGATGATGATGATGAAGAATAGATTCTCTTTTTTCACCTCAGTACAAATCTGAGATTAACTTGTCTTGTTCAAATTATGTGTGTGCGTGCGCGTGTGGGTGCGTGAGTGTACATATATGAGTGTGTGTGTGTGTTTCTGTGTGTGTGTGTGTGTGTGTGTGTGTGTGTGTGTGTGTGTGTGTGTGTGTGTGTGTGTGTGTGTGTGTGTGTGTGTGTGTGTGTGTGCATGTTTGGCTGGGTGCATGTGTGTGTGTGTGTGTGTGTGTGTGTGTGTGTATTTTGTTGTGTGTTTTCCACTGGTGTTCTGGTGTAGTGTTGCTATGACGACTATAATAGTGTTGAAATGAAGCTGAGCAGAACGATACACCCCACAACAGCATCATCAGTTGCCTAGCAACGCCCCCTCGGACCTGGCACACCGATCCAACATGGCTGCCACCATCAGGATGAACCGCACTAATCTCTCTCTCTCCCCATCCTGTCTCTCTCTCTCTCTCTCTCTCTCTCTCTCTCTCTCTCTCTCTCTCTCTCTCGTTCTCTGTCCTTGTTGCCCATTGGACTGTAGCTGGGCCAATCAGAAGAGTTTGTACAGAACTGTTCTGCTCTGGTTTCTAATTAAAGGTCACTTCCATTGACACTGTGTATATTTCTCTCTGACCACTAGGTGTGTGGAGTTTTCTCTCTGACCACTAGGTGTGTGTAGTTTCCTCTCTGACCAGTAGGCGTGTGTAGTTTTCTCACCGACCACTAGGTGTGTAGTTTTCTCTGACTACCAGGTGTGTGTAGTTTTCTCTCTGACCACTAGGTGTGTGTAGTTTCCTCTCTGACCAGTAGGCGTGTGTAGCTTTCTCTCTGACCACTAGGTGTGTAGTTTTCTCTGACTGCTAGGTGTGTGTAGCTTTCTCTCTGACCACTAGGTGTGTGTAGTTTCCTCTCTGACCACTTGGGTCAAGCATTAGAAGCATCGTCACACTGTCACAGGAAACCATTGAAAGTAAAGATGTTTAAAAGTAAAATAATGTATATATTGGTGGAATAATACATCAAAAACGTGGAAATATTACTAGAACTAGAACTAACCCTAACCCTAACCCTCCACTCTAACTGACTGACTGATCAGCAGACTTATTAACACGATAGCTATCTAACAGACTAGCTAGTTAACTAACACACTAGCTGACTAATCATAGATATATTATGAACTGACTACAACCTGAATGAATGAACGTCCGATGGGGCAGATGTCCTTTTCCAGTCAAAATCACTGTAAATCTCGTTAGTGAACGGTAATAGTAAAAAATAAATAAAAATGTACTATCATTACCACAAACAGACATTTCTAGAGTGATTTTGAGTGGGTAAGGACCTCTGCCCAATCAACGTTAATTGTATTCAGGTGGGTGGTTATCCTAAGGCAAGATGGCGGCGGCATGACGCATACGTTCCACTGAACAGCATAGCTCAGGCGATATCTAGTCAGGATATATCTATGCTGACCAACTAACCAACTAGCAAGTAACTTTACCGAACACACTAGCTAACTAACTGAAAGTGACTAGCTAGGTAACTAACACACAATAATTAGCCTTTTTCTTATTCGTATTGCATGCTTATTAAATGTATACTCTGTTTGAGTTCATCTCCCTCGAAAAGTAGTTCCCTTTAGAACTACGTTGAATAACGTTAGCTCAGCTGTAGGTAACTCGTTTCTATAGCAACCACACAAGGCTGGATCTGATCACTAGTTTAATAACGTAGTTGCTACATTCGTATCAAGTCAGCTTTAATGACGATCGATCAAACATGCACTCCTTGGTTTATTTTTACAACGGACCTCATGTTGGAAATGTATGTGATAGAAAACGATACAAGCGGCGTATTGATCTACTGTGCTCAGTCAGCAGCAAGTAGAACCGACAAGTCAGCGGGCAATATGCTGGATTAATGCACCCCTCCCAGCCCATCAGAATCGAGCATTCTTAAATGAAGTAGAAAAAAAAGTATTAACGTTACTCTTTTTAAAACATTTCAACATGATGCATTCCTAGCCTTTATCCGACCCAAACTACTACATAGCACTGCTATATCATATAGGTTTTATTTTATTTATTCTTAAATACTCATTGCGGCAGACAAGATTAGTACAACTCTCTCAGCTAACTAGCGAGCATGCTAAGCTTACCACCATAGACATCTTATAGCATAGACGGAGCATTGGCTGCTGGGACGCGAGAAATACGGCCGCCATCTTGGAGTGGTCAACCGGGAGCAGCAACAGCAGCAGAAACAGGATGTCGGGCTGTTGTTCAGCGTATTCCTGCTCAAATCGGCGGACCATCCACAATAGGAATCGGGGGATTATTTTTCACAAGTAACATTACCGTACTATTGGTATAATTGGTATTGAATAATAAAACACGCCAAACCATGTGGCCTTTATCATAGCTACACGTATGACAAAAAAACACATGAAAATCTGTGGTATTCAGTGAGGTATGATTAATTAAATGCGCTGACAGTTCATTGCTCCAGCCAAACGGATTACACTGAGTGGAGCGGATGACCACTCCAAGATGGCGGCTCCGCGTCTCGTCAGCGCCAGTAGGCGGTAGTATTCGATGCTCCGTCTATAATATAGGATGTCTATGCTTACCACAGCCCAGTGCCGTGTTCCGATATCCATACTTCCATGAGTACACTTAAACGTACTACACTATCCGCACTCACTAAGTGCGCTAATTTTCAGATGTCAGTGCTGTTCCAAATCGAATACTCCGTGGTGCACCAACCGGAAATTACGCTCACTGCCGCCGCGGCTCCTCCCCCGCAATAAACATCCCGCTTTGAACTGTGAACCCTTTACGCCTAGCAGCTATAAAAAGCTATAAAAAACTATAAAAATTACAAAATGACACTATTAATGCAGGCTATGTGGAAAATGCGCCGACTTTGGCTCAGCCTGGCTCCGCCCTCTTCCGCTACGTAGCTAAGATGGCTGCCGTTGAGTACGGAAAGTGTACATCGCCACGCTCTTCGCGATTTGACCGTTTTGGGTACACCATCCGGGTCCTTTCAGTACACTTATGCTGCTATCCATTTGGATGTACGAAGTGGTAAAGTCGCCAATCTCCCAGCTTTCTTGCGGCATTTCACTGAGGCACGCCCCCTTTCGGTCGTAGTATCTCGTCGCTTTCAAAGTAGAGCGAGCAGATCTGTACAACTAGCAAACAAGATGGCTGCGCCCATAGTCAATGGGGATCGAGCTGTATTTTCTTTGTATTTGTACCACGTTGGGGGTTGTAATGTCGATTTTAAATCCTCTTACACACTTGATTTCATTGCTGCTTTAATCCGGTCACCAATTTAAGGTCTTGCTTTGCGTGAAATTCAATGTAAAGTTGTGTTTTCAAGCTGGTTTGCCAAAGAGGCTATGTTGCTAATGATGACTAGCCCGCTACTACCCCTCGTGGCTCGACAGAAACACGACAGCACTTGTTGAAATAAAAATTGGCGAAAATGGCAAAATATTATTGCAATGTAAAAGGCTTGCGATGTTAATGTTTCTGTAAAGGCTGGCAACCATTATACACTGAATTATTTATTTTTTCCAAAATAGTTTTCTTCTTAAACTCGTCCGACACAAATAGCAAACTGGAAGGCTGGAGCAAGGGAAATACGTCACGTTCTCGCTGAAGCTGGTCGTTCGTACCAGCCTACCATCAAAATGGATAGCAGCATTATTTTCGCCCGATCTGAATCGGAACGCCCTACGTACTCAAACTTAGGCTAGTAAGTACGGATAGTATGGATATTGGAACACGGCACTGTAGTCTTCTCCTTCACACTGGTCCCCACTCCAGTCCCACCTGTACTGGTTTCCTCCCAGTGGACGCTGGTCCTCACTCCAGTCCAGTCCGACCTGTACTGGTTTCCACCCAGTGGACGCTGGTCCTCCGTCATGAAGGCTCTGTGGTTAACGGCCCGTTCAGCGGCAGCACTCATCGACGGCTTGACTTTCGCGCCGGCGGTAAACATTTCAATGGTTACAGCGAGCTCCACCAATCAAGACGTCCTGTCTTTAGGATTGTGGGTAATAAACCTCTGAAGAATAAGTCCCGCCTCCGAGGCTCCTGGTTCCATCGGTTAAATGTCTACGGCAAACAGCATTGTTTTTTTGAATGATCATACATAACAAACTCTCTGGAGAAGTAGTAAAAGCTGCTCACGTTTTGAACTAGATCTACACACTCTTTTCATCTAGATTCTTCAGAGTGCTTTACCGCGAATAAAAAGTGTTTTTCTCCAAACGTTTCTTTCATTTGTGGCTTCTACAGAAGCAGATACCATCGTTTCATAATATGACGGCAGATGGTGAGTATATATATTGGATGGTTACGACATAATGCATTTAATCAAAACTTCTATATATTTAAATTATAACAAATTACAAATAATCTGAGAATGCCGAAGTATCATAATAGTAGCTGGTCTGCATTGTATCCATTACAACTATTACAATGCTGTGATTATAAATGAATCTAAGTGGTCATTGTTAGCTTTAAGTAAAGTCATTCCTGATCAGATATACTACAATAAGTGTGGTTTAACTGGCCCTGACCTGGTTTAACTGGTCTTAACCTGGTTTAACTGGCCCTGACCTGGTTTAACTGGCCCTGACCTGTTTTAACTGGTCCTGATCTGGTTTAACAACTGAAGGATGGAAATCCCTGGACAAGGTCTACTGGAGTTGTAAGGGGTCATAACAACTGGTGAGGTAAGCTACTGAGAGAGAGAGAGAGAGAGAGAGAGAGAGAGAGAGAGAGAGAGAGAGAGAGAGAGAGAGAGAGAGAGAGAGAGAGAGAGAGAGAGAGAGAGAGAGAGAGAGAGAGAGAGAGAGGGAGAGAGAGAGGAAGGGAGAGATGATTAGTAGTAATATTATGTTACATCCAGTTATTAAAGATAATTTTTTATATTATTAACACAAACACAGATAGATATATATCTATGTCTGGTTTGTCTCTCTCTCTCTCTCTCTCTCTCTCTCTCTCTCTATATATATATATATATATATATCCCTTTTCACTCTCTCGTGCTGCTGAAGACTGCAGCAAATTCTGGCCAATCAACTTTGAGCACAGCTATACCATGTGACCATTCTGCTGCTCTATTCACAAATCTAGAGCACCAACGAGTCGCTACACACACACACACACACACACACATACACAAGTGTAAAAGCACACGCACACACACACACACGCACAGAGAAATACACACACACGTATATACACGGACACACCCGCGCATACACACACGCACACGCGTATACAAACACGTATACACACACGTATACACACACACGCACGTATACACACACATGTATACACAATCACTCACACGCACAAACACACACAGATAGTCCTGAGTTCTCACACACGCACACACACACTCACACACACACACTGACTAACGTAGGCAGAACATCCACAGCAATCCCCTACAGTTAGATCAGTTCTAACAGGACCCCCAGGTGAAGGGTGTTTATATCAGTAACAGGACCCCCAGGTGAAGGGTGTTTATATCAGTAACAGGACCCCCAGGTGAAGGGTGTTTATATCAGTAACAGGACCCCTGGCCCAGGTGAAGGGTGGTACTTCTCTGCCAGTAGCTCTGAACCCGACGCGCTCGATGGAGGCCCCCAGTTGCATTGAACATTGGAATATACATTCAACATTCAGTAAACATAATGTGTAAACAGGGCACAATAATACTCTTAATGGACTCCAACATCTCCATATAAATAAACATAATTTAATCAAATCAGATTCAAACGAAGGCTGTGTGGTCAGCTAGAAGGAAAACATGGCAGCTATCATGGACTACAATCAAAACCGTTTTGGCTTCAAGGTAAATTAGTCATATTGAATAACTAGCTACAAGCTAAATGATCAATGTAGCTAAACTAGCCATAAAGGTAAACTAGCTACAAGCTAAAAAAAAGTCATGTAGCTAAACTAGCTTCAAGCTAAACAAGCCACCATGTTCTAACAATAACCAATGGGCTAGCAACTATCTGGGCATAACAGTAACCAATTGGCTAGCAATTTGCAGCTCTGTGCGGCTAGCAGTAACCAATGGGCTAGCTACTAGCATCTTTTTTGGGCTATCAGTAATTATTGGGCTAGCTACTAGCATTTAGCTCAACATTAGCTATCCAGCTAGCCTGAATTGGAACTGGTTTAATTCTATATTTAGGTTCCTCAGTACGACTCATCTTTATCCTTTCCATCCCACATGTTCAGAGAGGAAGTGAACCCACAGCATTGAGAACATGGAGCTCATCTCGCAGATCATGTCACTCGGGAGTTCATGTTGTCATAGTGGAGTTCATGTTGTCATAGTGTAGTTCATGTTGTCAACCTGGAGTTCATGTTGTAATCCTGGAGTTCATGTTGTCATAGTGTAGTTCATGTAGTCAACCTGGAGTACATGTTGTAATCCTGGAGTTCATGTTGTCATTGTGTCGTTCATGTTGTCATCCTGGAGTTCATGTTGTCATAGTGTAGTTCATGTTGTCATCCTGGAGTTCATCTTTCTCCCTCTCTCTCTCCACGTCCCTCCCTCTCTCTCTCTCCCCCTGGCTCTGTATCTCCCCCTCTCTCTCCCCCTCTCCCTCTCTTCCCCCCTGGCTCTCCCTCTCCCCCTCTCTCCCCCCCTCCCCCTCTCTCCCTCCCTCCCTCCCCCTCTCCCCTTTTCTCCCCCCCTCCCTCCCCCTCTCTCCCCCCTCCCCCTCTCTCCCCCTCTCCCTCCCCCCCTCCCTCCCCCCCTCTCTCCCCCCCTGGCTCTTCAGGTCCTGGAACACCTGGGTGAAGAAGAGCGGGTCTGCGTTGATGCGCAGCATGTCTGCGCTCAGGCTGGAGACCAGGGAGAGGCCGCGCTGCCAGAAGGCGTCCCGGCTGGCCTCCACCAGGAAGGGCTTGACGGGGTAGGAGATCTCGTTGCCCAGGTAGGAGTAGGACAGGTAGAGGCAGCAGAGGACGCAGGCCTGAAGCTCCGCCTCCGAGGAGATATCCGCGTCCACCGCCTCCCGGCACAGCAGGTACACGAACACCAGGTTGGCCGGGGTGATGAAGCCCTGGTCCTGGACACAGGGGTAGGCCTACCGTCAGTGAGTCCCACCTTCAGTTAGTCCTATATCAGTTAGTCCTACCGTCAGTGAGTCCCGCCTTCAGTTAGTCCTACATCAGTTAGTCCTACGTCAGTTAGGCCTACCGTCAGTGAGTCCCACCGTTAGTTAGTCCTACCGTCAGTTAGCCCTACCGTCAGTTAGTCCCACCTTCAGTTAGTCCTACATCAGTTAGTCCTACCGTCAGTTAGTCCCACCTTCAGTTAGTCCTACATCAGTTAGTCCTACCGTCAGTTAGTCCCACCTTCAGTTAGTCCCACCTTCAGTTAGTCCTACGTCAGTTAGCCCTACCGTCAGTGAGTCCCACCGTCAGTTAGTCCCACCTTCAGTTAGTCCCACCGTCAGTTAGGTCTACCGTCAGTGAGTCCTACATCAGTGAGTCCTACCGTCAGTTAGGGCTACCGTCAGTGAGTCCTACATCAGTTAGTCCTACCGTCAGTTAGTCCCACCTTCAGTTAGTCCTACATCAGTTAGTCCTACCGTCAGTTAGTCCCACCTTCAGTTAGTCCCACCTTCAGTTTGTCCTACGTCAGTTAGGCCTACCGTCAGTGAGTCCCACCGTCAGTTAGTCCTACCGTCAGTTAGTCCCACCTTCAGTTAGTCCCACCGTCAGTTAGGCCTACCGTCAGTGAGTCCTGCATCAGTTAGTCATACCGTCAGTTAGGCCTACCGTCAGTGAGTCCTACATCAGTTAGTCCCACCGTCAGTGAGTCCTACGTCAGTTAGTCCTACGTCAGTTAGTCCTAGGTTCGAGAGAGAGAGAGAGAGAGCTCTCTCTCTGTACGGAGCTCTCTCTCTCTCTCTGTACGGAGCTCTCTCTCTCTCTCTGTACGGAGCTCTCTCTCTCTCTCTGTACGGAGCTCTCTCTCTCTCTGTACGGAGCTCTCTCTCTCTCTGTATGGAGCTCTCTCTCTCTGTACGGAGCACTCTCTCTCTCTCTCTCTCTCTCTCTCTCTCTATCTCTATCTCTGTACGGAGCTCTCTCTCTCTCTCTCACTCTCTCTCTCTCTCTCTCTCTCTATCTCTATCTCTGTACGGAGCTCTCTCTCTCTCTCTCTCTCTCTCTCTCTCTATCTCTGTAAGGAGCTCTCTCTCTCTCTCTCTCTCTCTCTCTCTCTCTCTCTCTCTCTGTACGGAGCTCTCTCTCTCTCTCTCTCTCTAAACGGGTCACTCCCTCTTTGTTTCCGTCTCTGTCTTTCTCTCTCCCTGTCTCTGTCTGTGTGTGTGTGTGTGTGTGTGTGTGTGTGTGTGTGTGTGTGTGTGTGTGTGTGTGTGTGTGTGTGTGTGTGTGTGTGTGTGTGTCGTCGATACATTTCGACAGTGTTACCCCTTATGGGTTTTTCATGACGACCAATAAAATACGACAGTGTTACCCCCTATGTTCTTTTCATGACGACCAATTCAAACAACAGTGCTACCCTTTACGTTGTTTTTCATGACGACCAATAAAAAACCACAGTGTTACCCCTCATGTTTTTTTCATGACGACCAAAGAAAAACGACAGTGTCACCCCTCATGTTTCATTTGATAGAAACGGCATTGTTACCCCCTATGTTTTAATGGATAAATATCAACAGTGTTACCCCTTATGTTTCATTTGATAAAAACGACAGTGTTACCCTATTTGTTTTTTTTCCATGACGACCAATGAAAAAACAGTGTTACCCCTTATTGTTTTTTTCATGACGACCAAAGAAAAACGACAGTGTCACCCTTCATGTTTCATTTGATAAAAACGACAGTGTTACCCCCTATGTTTTAATGGATAAATATCGACAGTGTTACCCCTTGTGTTTTTTTTCATGACGACCAAAGAAAAACAACAGTGTTACCCCCTGTTTTATTTGATAAATATCGACAGTGTTACCCCTTATGTTTATTTCATGACGGCCAATGAAAAACGACAGTTACCCCTCATGTTTTTTCCATGTTGACCATAAAAAACGACAGTGGTACCCCTGTCAACGTTTTTGCGGGGATCCAAACCTGAGCTGTTTAGAGTGTTAACCTCCGCACTTATCAATGCACCGAATTAAGTCATCACAATGGTTATACTTGACTTTATAATTCGCATGAAATAGAAACTAGAGTCTTCCAGCAGAGGACATCAACCGGACTTGAACCCCGGTCTCCAGGGGGTTAGCTCACTGCTCTCTTCATTTCCCACTGAGATTTATTTTTTAATTAAGTCTGAGGTTATATGCACTCCCTTAAGTTTTTTTTCATGACGACCAATAAAAAACGTCAGTGTTACCCCTTATATTTTATTTGACAAAGACAACAGTGTTTTAAGTCTGAGGTTATATGCACTCCCTTAAGTTTTTTTTCATGACGACCAATAAAAAACAACAGTGTTACCCCTTATGTTTTTTTTCATGACGACCAATAAAAAACAACAGTGTTACCCCTTATGCTTTTTTTCATGACGACCAAAGAAAAACGACAGTGTCACCCCTCATGTTTCATTTGATTAAAACGACAGTGTTACCCCTGATGGTTCATTTGATAAAAATGACAGTGTTACCCCCTATGTTTTAATTGATAAATATCGACAGTGTTACCCCTTATTTTATTTCCATGACGACCAATAAAAAAACCACAGTGTTACCCCTCATGTTTCATTAGATAAAAACGACAGTGTTACCCCTTGTGTTTTTTTTCATGACGACCAAAGAAAAACAAAAGTGGAACCCCCTATGTTTTTTTTCATGACGACCAATAGAATACGACAGTGTTACCACTTACATGTTATTTGACAAAGACAACGGTGTTACCCCTTTTGTTTTTTTCCATGACGACCAATAAAATACGACAGTGCTACCCCTAATATTTTATTTGACAAAGACAGCCAATAAAATACGACAGTGTTACCCCTTATGTTTTTTTTCATGACGACCAATAAAAAACAACAGTGTTACCCCTTATGTTTTTTTTCATGACGACCAATAAAAAACAACAGTGTTACCCCTTATGGTTTTTATCATGACGACCAAAGAAAGACGACAGTGTCACCCCTCATGTTTCATTTGATAAAAACGACAGTGTTACCCCTGATGTTTCATTTGATAAAAACGACAGTGTTACCCCCTATGTTTTAATTGATAATTATCGACAGTGTTACCCCTTATTTTATTTCCATGACGACCAATAAAAAACAACAGTGTTACCCCTCAAGTTTCATTTGATAAAAACGACAGTGTTACCCCTTGTGTTTTTTTTCATGACGACCAAAGAAAAACAACAGTGTTACCCCCTATGTTTTTTTTCATGATGACCAATAGAATACGACAGTGTTACCCCTTACATGTTATTTGACAAAGACAACAGTGTTACCCCTTTTGTTTTTTTCCATGACGACCAATAAAATACGACAGTGTTACCCCTAATATTTTATTTGACAAAGACAACCAATAAAATACGACAGTGTTACCCCTTGTGTTTTTTTTCATGACGACCAAAGAATAACAACAGTGTTACCCCCTATGTTTTTTTTCATGATGACCAATAGAATACGACAGTGTTACCCCTTACATGTTATTTGACAAAGAAAACCAATAAAATACGACAGTGTTACCCCTTATGTTTTTTTTCGTGACGACCAATAAAATACGACAGTGTTACCCCTTATGTTTTTTTTCGTGACGACCAATAAAAAACAACAGTGTTACCCCTTATGTTTTTTTTCATGGCGACCAATAAAAAACAACAGTGTTACCCCTTATGTTTTTATTCATGACGACCAATAAAAAAACAACAGTGTTACCCCTTATATTTTATTTGACATAGACAACAGTGTTACCCCTTATGTTTTTTTTCATGACGACCAATAAAAATCAACAGTGTTACCCCTTATGTTTCCCTTATGTTTTTTTTCATGACGACCAATAAAAAACAACAGTGTTACCCCTTATGTTTCTTTTCATGACGACCAATAAAAAACAACAGTGTTACCCCTTATGTTTCTTTTCATGACGACCAATAAAAAACAACAGTGTTACCCCTTATGTTTCCCTTATGTTTTTTTTCATGACGACCAATAAAAAACAACAGTGTTACCCCTTATGTTTCTTTTCATGACGACCAATAAAAAACAACAGTGTTACCCCTTATGTTTCTTTTCATGACGACCAATAAAAAACAACAGTGTTACCCCTTATGTTTTTATTCATAATAATAATAATAATGGATTGAATTTATATAGCGCTTTTCTAGACACTCAAAGACGCTGTTTACAGGGAAGGGGGAACCTCACTAACCACCACCAGTGTGTAGCACCAACACGGGTGGTGCACGGCAGCCAATCTGCACCAGAACGCTCACCACACACCAGCTTGAGGTGGAGAGTGAGGGAATTAATGAGTCAGCCAATTATACAGGAGGATGATTAGGGGGCAGACTGAATGAGCCTGGTTGGGCCAGGACACCGCGGAAACCCCTACTCTTTACGATCAGTGCCATGGGATCTTTTATGACCAAAGTGAGTCAGAATCTCGGTTTTACGTCTCCTCCGAAGGACGGCACCTTCCACAGCACTGTGTCCCCGTCACTGCACTGGGGCATCAGGATTGTTGAGTAAGGGGGCCAGAGGGAAGCGTGCCACCTATAGGCCACCACCCGACACCACTTACAGCACCTGGTATTCCCAGGCGGTCTCCCATCCAGGTACTAACCAGGCCCGACCCTGCTCAGCTTCCAAGATCAGACGAGATCGGGCGTGTTCAGGGTGGTATGGCCGTATTCATGACGACTAATAAAAAACAACAGTGTTACCCCTTATGTTTTTTTCATGACGACCAATAAAAAACAACAGTGTTACCCCTTATGGTTTTTATCATGACGACCAAAGAAAGACGACAGTGTCACCCCTCATGTTTCATTTGATAAAAACGACAGTGTTACCCCTGATGTTTCATTTGATAAAAACGACAGTGTTACCCCCTATGTTTTAATTGATAATTATCGACAGTGTTACCCCTTATTTTATTTCCATGACGACCAATAAAAAACAACAGTGTTACCCCTCAAGTTTCATTTGATAAAAACGACAGTGTTACCCCTTGTGTTTTTTTTCATGACGACCAAAGAAAAACAACAGTGTTACCCCCTATGTTTTTTTTCATGATGACCAATAGAATACGACAGTGTTACCCCTTACATGTTATTTGACAAAGACAACAGTGTTACCCCTTTTGTTTTTTTCCATGACGACCAATAAAATACGACAGTGTTACCCCTAATATTTTATTTGACAAAGACAACCAATAAAATACGACAGTGTTACCCCTTGTGTTTTTTTTCATGACGACCAAAGAATAACAACAGTGTTACCCCCTATGTTTTTTTTCATGATGACCAATAGAATACGACAGTGTTACCCCTTACATGTTATTTGACAAAGAAAACCAATAAAATACGACAGTGTTACCCCTTATGTTTTTTTTCGTGACGACCAATAAAATACGACAGTGTTACCCCTTATATTTTATTTGACAAAGACAACAGTGTTTTAAGTCTGAGGTTATATGCACTCCCTTAAGTTTTTTTTCATGACGACCAATAAAAAACAACAGTGTTACCCCTTATGTTTTTTTTCATGACGACCAATAAAAAACAACAGTGTTACCCCTTATGCTTTTTTTCATGACGACCAAAGAAAAACGACAGTGTCACCCCTCATGTTTCATTTGATTAAAACGACAGTGTTACCCCTGATGGTTCATTTGATAAAAATGACAGTGTTACCCCCTATGTTTTAATTGATAAATATCGACAGTGTTACCCCTTATTTTATTTCCATGACGACCAATAAAAAAACCACAGTGTTACCCCTCATGTTTCATTAGATAAAAACGACAGTGTTACCCCTTGTGTTTTTTTTCATGACGACCAAAGAAAAACAAAAGTGGAACCCCCTATGTTTTTTTTCATGACGACCAATAGAATACGACAGTGTTACCACTTACATGTTATTTGACAAAGACAACGGTGTTACCCCTTTTGTTTTTTTCCATGACGACCAATAAAATACGACAGTGCTACCCCTAATATTTTATTTGACAAAGACAGCCAATAAAATACGACAGTGTTACCCCTTATGTTTTTTTTCATGACGACCAATAAAAAACAACAGTGTTACCCCTTATGTTTTTTTTCATGACGACCAAAGAAAGACGACAGTGTCACCCCTCATGTTTCATTTGATAAAAACGACAGTGTTACCCCTGATGTTTCATTTGATAAAAACGACAGTGTTACCCCCTATGTTTTAATTGATAATTATCGACAGTGTTACCCCTTATTTTATTTCCATGACGACCAATAAAAAACAACAGTGTTACCCCTCAAGTTTCATTTGATAAAAACGACAGTGTTACCCCTTGTGTTTTTTTTCATGACGACCAAAGAAAAACAACAGTGTTACCCCCTATGTTTTTTTTCATGATGACCAATAGAATACGACAGTGTTACCCCTTACATGTTATTTGACAAAGACAACAGTGTTACCCCTTTTGTTTTTTTCCATGACGACCAATAAAATACGACAGTGTTACCCCTAATATTTTATTTGACAAAGACAACCAATAAAATACGACAGTGTTACCCCTTGTGTTTTTTTTCATGACGACCAAAGAATAACAACAGTGTTACCCCCTATGTTTTTTTTCATGATGACCAATAGAATACGACAGTGTTACCCCTTACATGTTATTTGACAAAGAAAACCAATAAAATACGACAGTGTTACCCCTTATGTTTTTTTTCGTGACGACCAATAAAATACGACAGTGTTACCCCTTATGTTTTTTTTCGTGACGACCAATAAAAAACAACAGTGTTACCCCTTATGTTTTTTTTCATGGCGACCAATAAAAAACAACAGTGTTACCCCTTATGTTTTTATTCATGACGACCAATAAAAAAACAACAGTGTTACCCCTTATATTTTATTTGACATAGACAACAGTGTTACCCCTTATGTTTTTTTTCATGACGACCAATAAAAATCAACATTGTTACCCCTTATGTTTCCCTTATGTTTTTTTTCATGACGACCAATAAAAAACAACAGTGTTACCCCTTATGTTTCTTTTCATGACGACCAATAAAAAACAACAGTGTTACCCCTTATGTTTCTTTTCATGACGACCAATAAAAAACAACAGTGTTACCCCTTATGTTTCCCTTATGTTTTTTTTCATGACGACCAATAAAAAACAACAGTGTTACCCCTTATGTTTCTTTTCATGACGACCAATAAAAAACAACAGTGTTACCCCTTATGTTTCTTTTCATGACGACCAATAAAAAACAACAGTGTTACCCCTTATGTTTTTATTCATAATAATAATAATAATGGATTGAATTTATATAGCGCTTTTCTAGACACTCAAAGACGCTGTTTACAGGGAAGGGGGAACCTCACTAACCACCACCAGTGTGTAGCACCAACACGGGTGGTGCACGGCAGCCAATCTGCACCAGAACGCTCACCACACACCAGCTTGAGGTGGAGAGTGAGGGAATTAATGAGTCAGCCAATTATACAGGAGGATGATTAGGGGGCAGACTGAATGAGCCTGGTTGGGCCAGGACACCGCGGAAACCCCTACTCTTTACGATCAGTGCCATGGGATCTTTTATGACCAAAGTGAGTCAGAATCTCGGTTTTACGTCTCCTCCGAAGGACGGCACCTTCCACAGCACTGTGTCCCCGTCACTGCACTGGGGCATCAGGATTGTTGAGTAAGGGGGCCAGAGGGAAGCGTGCCACCTATAGGCCACCACCCGACACCACTTACAGCACCTGGTATTCCCAGGCGGTCTCCCATCCAGGTACTAACCAGGCCCGACCCTGCTCAGCTTCCAAGATCAGACGAGATCGGGCGTGTTCAGGGTGGTATGGCCGTATTCATGACGACTAATAAAAAACAACAGTGTTACCCCTTATGTTTTTTTCATGACGACCAAAGAAAAATGACAGTGTCACCCCTCATGTTTCATTTGATAAAAACGACAGTTTTACCCCCTATGTTTTAATTGATAAATATCGACAGTGTTACCCCTTATTTTATTTTCATGACGACCAATAAAAAATGACAGTGTTACCCCTCATGTTTCATTTGATAAAAACGACAGTGTTACCCCTTGTGTTTTTTTTCATGACGACCAAAGAAAAGCAACAGTGTTACCCCCTATGTTTTATTTGATAAATATCGACAGTGTTACCCCTTATGTTTATTTCATGACGGCCAATGAAAAACGACAGTTACCCCTCATGTTTTTTCCATGTTGACCATAAAAAACGACAGTGGTACCCCTGTCAACGTTTTTGCGGGGATCCAAACCTGAGCTGTTTAGAGTGTTAACCTCCGCACTTATCAATGCACCGAATTAAGTCATCACAATGGTTATACTTGACTTTATAATTCGCATGAAATAGAAACTAGAGTCTTCCAGCAGAGGACATCAACCGGACTTGAACCCCGGTCTCCAGGGGGTTAGCTCACTGCTCTCTTCATTTCCCACTGAGATTTATTTTTTAATTAAGTCTGAGGTTATATGCACTCCCTTAAGTTTTTTTTCATGACGACCAATAAAAAACGTCAGTGTTACCCCTTATATTTTATTTGACAAAGACAACAGTGTTTTAAGTCTGAGGTTATATGCACTCCCTTAAGTTTTTTTTCATGACGACCAATAAAAAACAACAGTGTTACCCCTTATGTTTTTTTTCATGACGACCAATAAAAAACAACAGTGTTACCCCTTATGCTTTTTTTCATGACGACCAAAGAAAAACGACAGTGTCACCCCTCATGTTTCATTTGATTAAAACGACAGTGTTACCCCTGATGGTTCATTTGATAAAAATGACAGTGTTACCCCCTATGTTTTAATTGATAAATATCGACAGTGTTACCCCTTATTTTATTTCCATGACGACCAATAAAAAAACCACAGTGTTACCCCTCATGTTTCATTAGATAAAAACGACAGTGTTACCCCTTGTGTTTTTTTTCATGACGACCAAAGAAAAACAAAAGTGGAACCCCCTATGTTTTTTTTCATGACGACCAATAGAATACGACAGTGTTACCACTTACATGTTATTTGACAAAGACAACGGTGTTACCCCTTTTGTTTTTTTCCATGACGACCAATAAAATACGACAGTGCTACCCCTAATATTTTATTTGACAAAGACAGCCAATAAAATACGACAGTGTTACCCCTTATGTTTTTTTTCATGACGACCAATAAAAAACAACAGTGTTACCCCTTATGTTTTTTTTCATGACGACCAATAAAAAACAACAGTGTTACCCCTTATGGTTTTTATCATGACGACCAAAGAAAGACGACAGTGTCACCCCTCATGTTTCATTTGATAAAAACGACAGTGTTACCCCTGATGTTTCATTTGATAAAAACGACAGTGTTACCCCCTATGTTTTAATTGATAATTATCGACAGTGTTACCCCTTATTTTATTTCCATGACGACCAATAAAAAACAACAGTGTTACCCCTCAAGTTTCATTTGATAAAAACGACAGTGTTACCCCTTGTGTTTTTTTTCATGACGACCAAAGAAAAACAACAGTGTTACCCCCTATGTTTTTTTTCATGATGACCAATAGAATACGACAGTGTTACCCCTTACATGTTATTTGACAAAGACAACAGTGTTACCCCTTTTGTTTTTTTCCATGACGACCAATAAAATACGACAGTGTTACCCCTAATATTTTATTTGACAAAGACAACCAATAAAATACGACAGTGTTACCCCTTGTGTTTTTTTTCATGACGACCAAAGAATAACAACAGTGTTACCCCCTATGTTTTTTTTCATGATGACCAATAGAATACGACAGTGTTACCCCTTACATGTTATTTGACAAAGAAAACCAATAAAATACGACAGTGTTACCCCTTATGTTTTTTTTCGTGACGACCAATAAAATACGACAGTGTTACCCCTTATGTTTTTTTTCGTGACGACCAATAAAAAACAACAGTGTTACCCCTTATGTTTTTTTTCATGGCGACCAATAAAAAACAACAGTGTTACCCCTTATGTTTTTATTCATGACGACCAATAAAAAAACAACAGTGTTACCCCTTATATTTTATTTGACATAGACAACAGTGTTACCCCTTATGTTTTTTTTCATGACGACCAATAAAAATCAACAGTGTTACCCCTTATGTTTCCCTTATGTTTTTTTTCATGACGACCAATAAAAAACAACAGTGTTACCCCTTATGTTTCTTTTCATGACGACCAATAAAAAACAACAGTGTTACCCCTTATGTTTCTTTTCATGACGACCAATAAAAAACAACAGTGTTACCCCTTATGTTTCCCTTATGTTTTTTTTCATGACGACCAATAAAAAACAACAGTGTTACCCCTTATGTTTCTTTTCATGACGACCAATAAAAAACAACAGTGTTACCCCTTATGTTTCTTTTCATGACGACCAATAAAAAACAACAGTGTTACCCCTTATGTTTTTATTCATAATAATAATAATAATGGATTGAATTTATATAGCGCTTTTCTAGACACTCAAAGACGCTGTTTACAGGGAAGGGGGAACCTCACTAACCACCACCAGTGTGTAGCACCAACACGGGTGGTGCACGGCAGCCAATCTGCACCAGAACGCTCACCACACACCAGCTTGAGGTGGAGAGTGAGGGAATTAATGAGTCAGCCAATTATACAGGAGGATGATTAGGGGGCAGACTGAATGAGCCTGGTTGGGCCAGGACACCGCGGAAACCCCTACTCTTTACGATCAGTGCCATGGGATCTTTTATGACCAAAGTGAGTCAGAATCTCGGTTTTACGTCTCCTCCGAAGGACGGCACCTTCCACAGCACTGTGTCCCCGTCACTGCACTGGGGCATCAGGATTGTTGAGTAAGGGGGCCAGAGGGAAGCGTGCCACCTATAGGCCACCACCCGACACCACTTACAGCACCTGGTATTCCCAGGCGGTCTCCCATCCAGGTACTAACCAGGCCCGACCCTGCTCAGCTTCCAAGATCAGACGAGATCGGGCGTGTTCAGGGTGGTATGGCCGTATTCATGACGACTAATAAAAAACAACAGTGTTACCCCTTATGTTTTTTTCATGACGACCAATAAAAAACAACAGTGTTACCCCTTATGGTTTTTATCATGACGACCAAAGAAAGACGACAGTGTCACCCCTCATGTTTCATTTGATAAAAACGACAGTGTTACCCCTGATGTTTCATTTGATAAAAACGACAGTGTTACCCCCTATGTTTTAATTGATAATTATCGACAGTGTTACCCCTTATTTTATTTCCATGACGACCAATAAAAAACAACAGTGTTACCCCTCAAGTTTCATTTGATAAAAACGACAGTGTTACCCCTTGTGTTTTTTTTCATGACGACCAAAGAAAAACAACAGTGTTACCCCCTATGTTTTTTTTCATGATGACCAATAGAATACGACAGTGTTACCCCTTACATGTTATTTGACAAAGACAACAGTGTTACCCCTTTTGTTTTTTTCCATGACGACCAATAAAATACGACAGTGTTACCCCTAATATTTTATTTGACAAAGACAACCAATAAAATACGACAGTGTTACCCCTTGTGTTTTTTTTCATGACGACCAAAGAATAACAACAGTGTTACCCCCTATGTTTTTTTTCATGATGACCAATAGAATACGACAGTGTTACCCCTTACATGTTATTTGACAAAGAAAACCAATAAAATACGACAGTGTTACCCCTTATGTTTTTTTTCGTGACGACCAATAAAATACGACAGTGTTACCCCTTATGTTTTTTTTCGTGACGACCAATAAAAAACAACAGTGTTACCCCTTATGTTTTTTTTCATGGCGACCAATAAAAAACAACAGTGTTACCCCTTATGTTTTTATTCATGACGACCAATAAAAAAACAACAGTGTTACCCCTTATATTTTATTTGACATAGACAACAGTGTTACCCCTTATGTTTTTTTTCATGACGACCAATAAAAATCAACAGTGTTACCCCTTATGTTTCCCTTATGTTTTTTTTCATGACGACCAATAAAAAACAACAGTGTTACCCCTTATGTTTCTTTTCATGACGACCAATAAAAAACAACAGTGTTACCCCTTATGTTTCATTTCATGACGACCAATAAAAAACAACAGTGTTACCCCTTATGTTTCCCTTATGTTTTTTTTCATGACGACCAATAAAAAACAACAGTGTTACCCCTTATGTTTCTTTTCATGACGACCAATAAAAAACAACAGTGTTACCCCTTATGTTTCTTTTCATGACGACCAATAAAAAACAACAGTGTTACCCCTTATGTTTTTATTCATAATAATAATAATAATGGATTGAATTTATATAGCGCTTTTCTAGACACTCAAAGACGCTGTTTACAGGGAAGGGGGAACCTCACTAACCACCACCAGTGTGTAGCACCAACACGGGTGGTGCACGGCAGCCAATCTGCACCAGAACGCTCACCACACACCAGCTTGAGGTGGAGAGTGAGGGAATTAATGAGTCAGCCAATTATACAGGAGGATGATTAGGGGGCAGACTGAATGAGCCTGGTTGGGCCAGGACACCGCGGAAACCCCTACTCTTTACGATCAGTGCCATGGGATCTTTTATGACCAAAGTGAGTCAGAATCTCGGTTTTACGTCTCCTCCGAAGGACGGCACCTTCCACAGCACTGTGTCCCCGTCACTGCACTGGGGCATCAGGATTGTTGAGTAAGGGGGCCAGAGGGAAGCGTGCCACCTATAGGCCACCACCCGACACCACTTACAGCACCTGGTATTCCCAGGCGGTCTCCCATCCAGGTACTAACCAGGCCCGACCCTGCTCAGCTTCCAAGATCAGACGAGATCGGGCGTGTTCAGGGTGGTATGGCCGTATTCATGACGACTAATAAAAAACAACAGTGTTACCCCTTATGTTTTTTTCATGACGACCAAAGAAAAATGACAGTGTCACCCCTCATGTTTCATTTGATAAAAACGACAGTTTTACCCCCTATGTTTTAATTGATAAATATCGACAGTGTTACCCCTTATTTTATTTTCATGACGACCAATAAAAAATGACAGTGTTACCCCTCATGTTTCATTTGATAAAAACGACAGTGTTACCCCTTGTGTTTTTTTTCATGACGACCAAAGAAAAACAACAGTGTTACCCCCTATGTTTTATTTGATAAATATCGACAGTGTTACCCCTTATGTTTATTTCATGACGGCCAATGAAAAACGACAGTTACCCCTCATGTTTTTTCCATGTTGACCATAAAAAACGACAGTGGTACCCCTGTCAACGTTTTTGCGGGGATCCAAACCTGAGCTGTTTAGAGTGTTAACCTCCGCACTTATCAATGCACCGAATTAAGTCATCACAATGGTTATACTTGACTTTATAATTCGCATGAAATAGAAACTAGAGTCTTCCAGCAGAGGACATCAACCGGACTTGAACCCCGGTCTCCAGGGGGTTAGCTCACTGCTCTCTTCATTTCCCACTGAGATTTATTTTTTAATTAAGTCTGAGGTTATATGCACTCCCTTAAGTTTTTTTTCATGACGACCAATAAAAAACGTCAGTGTTACCCCTTATATTTTATTTGACAAAGACAACAGTGTTTTAAGTCTGAGGTTATATGCACTCCCTTAAGTTTTTTTTCATGACGACCAATAAAAAACAACAGTGTTACCCCTTATGTTTTTTTTCATGACGACCAATAAAAAACAACAGTGTTACCCCTTATGCTTTTTTTCATGACGACCAAAGAAAAACGACAGTGTCACCCCTCATGTTTCATTTGATTAAAACGACAGTGTTACCCCTGATGGTTCATTTGATAAAAATGACAGTGTTACCCCCTATGTTTTAATTGATAAATATCGACAGTGTTACCCCTTATTTTATTTCCATGACGACCAATAAAAAAACCACAGTGTTACCCCTCATGTTTCATTAGATAAAAACGACAGTGTTACCCCTTGTGTTTTTTTTCATGACGACCAAAGAAAAACAAAAGTGGAACCCCCTATGTTTTTTTTCATGACGACCAATAGAATACGACAGTGTTACCACTTACATGTTATTTGACAAAGACAACGGTGTTACCCCTTTTGTTTTTTTCCATGACGACCAATAAAATACGACAGTGCTACCCCTAATATTTTATTTGACAAAGACAGCCAATAAAATACGACAGTGTTACCCCTTATGTTTTTTTTCATGACGACCAATAAAAAACAACAGTGTTACCCCTTATGTTTTTTTTCATGACGACCAATAAAAAACAACAGTGTTACCCCTTATGGTTTTTATCATGACGACCAAAGAAAGACGACAGTGTCACCCCTCATGTTTCATTTGATAAAAACGACAGTGTTACCCCTGATGTTTCATTTGATAAAAACGACAGTGTTACCCCCTATGTTTTAATTGATAATTATCGACAGTGTTACCCCTTATTTTATTTCCATGACGACCAATAAAAAACAACAGTGTTACCCCTCAAGTTTCATTTGATAAAAACGACAGTGTTACCCCTTGTGTTTTTTTTCATGACGACCAAAGAAAAACAACAGTGTTACCCCCTATGTTTTTTTTCATGATGACCAATAGAATACGACAGTGTTACCCCTTACATGTTATTTGACAAAGACAACAGTGTTACCCCCTATGTTTTTTTTCATGATGACCAATAGAATACGACAGTGTTACCCCTTACATGTTATTTGACAAAGAAAACCAATAAAATACGACAGTGTTACCCCTTATGTTTTTTTTCGTGACGACCAATAAAATACGACAGTGTTACCCCTTATGTTTTTTTTCGTGACGACCAATAAAAAACAACAGTGTTACCCCTTATGTTTTTTTCATGGCGACCAATAAAAAACAACAGTGTTACCCCTTATGTTTTTATTCATGACGACCAATAAAAAAACAACAGTGTTACCCCTTATATTTTATTTGACATAGACAACAGTGTTACCCCTTATGTTTTTTTTCATGACGACCAATAAAAATCAACAGTGTTACCCCTTATGTTTCCCTTATGTTTTTTTTCATGACGACCAATAAAAAACAACAGTGTTACCCCTTATGTTTCTTTTCATGACGACCAATAAAAAACAACAGTGTTACCCCTTATGTTTCTTTTCATGACGACCAATAAAAAACAACAGTGTTACCCCTTATGTTTCCCTTATGTTTTTTTTCATGACGACCAATAAAAAACAACAGTGTTACCCCTTATGTTTCTTTTCATGACGACCAATAAAAAAAAACAGTGTTACCCCTTATATTTTTTAATGACGACCAATAAAAAACAACAGTGTTACCCCTTATGTTTTTATTCATAATAATAATAATAATGGATTGAATTTATATAGCGCTTTTCTAGACACTCAAAGACGCTGTTTACAGGGAAGGGGGAACCTCACTAACCACCACCAGTGTGTAGCACCAACACGGGTGGTGCACGGCAGCCAATCTGCACCAGAACGCTCACCACACACCAGCTTGAGGTGGAGAGTGAGGGAATTAATGAGTCAGCCAATTATACAGGAGGATGATTAGGGGGCAGACTGAATGAGCCTGGTTGGGCCAGGACACCGCGGAAACCCCTACTCTTTACGATCAGTGCCATGGGATCTTTTATGACCAAAGTGAGTCAGAACCTCGGTTTTACGTCTCCTCCGAAGGACGGCACCTTCCACAGCACAGTGTCCCCGTCACTGCACTGGGGCATCGGGATTGATGAGTAAGGGGGCCAGAGGGAAGCGTGCCACCTATAGGCCACCACCCGACACCACTTACAGCACCTGGTATTCCCAGGCGGTCTCCCATCCAGGTACTAACCAGGCCCGACCCTGCTCAGCTTCCAAGATCAGACGAGATCGGGCGTGTTCAGGGTGGTATGGCCGTATTCATGACGACCAATAAAAAACAACAGTGTTACCCCTTATGTTTTTTTCATGACGACCAAAGAAAAATGACAGTGTCACCCCTCATGTTTCATTTGATAAAAACGACAGTTTTACCCCCTATGTTTTAATTGACAAAAATCGACAGTGTTACCCCTTATTTTATTTTCATGACGACCAATAAAAAATGACAGTGTTACCCCTCATGTTTCATTTGATAAAAACGACAGTGTTACCCCTTGTGTTTTTTTTCATGACGACCAAAGAAAAACAACAGTGTTACCCCCTATGTTTTTTTTCATGATGACCAATAGAATACGACAGTGTTACCCCTTACATGTTATTTGACAAAGACAACCAATAAAATACGACAGTGTTACCCCTTTGTGGCAACCCGGCCTGGGCCAATTAAGGATATTCAGAGCACCTGAGGAACAAGTGGAGAAGCAGGGCTTAAATAGCCCGCTTCTCCACTCATTCGGGGCTCACCCAGCCCTGGAGCTCCAGCACGGAGAGACCGGTCCTCGTGGGTGACGGGATTCCACCCACGAAGGAGGGGACCGTTGATTCCTCCCAGGTCGTACGTTTTTTGTGTTTGGAGAGACTTTTATGTTCTGAAATAAACATGCCTTTTTTTGGCTTTTCGCAACGCAATTGTGTCCTGTTTGGGAGGAGTTGGTGCGCTCAACGTGGCGGCATGGACGCTGGAAGTGGGGGGGCTGGGGGGGCTGCAGCCCCCCCTGGTGGCGAGAGGCTGAATGTGAAATGCAAAAACCCCCGTGGAAATAAAAGAAGTGTGTACCCCCAACTGTGAATTACTTCCAGCGTCCCTGCGTGGCGGGTTGCCACACCTTATGTTTATTTCATGACGGCCGATAGAAAACGACAGTTCAGCCTCATGTTTTTTTCCATGTTGACCTATAACATACAACAGTGGTACCCCTGTCAACGTTTTTGCGGGGATCCGAACCTGAGCTTTTTAGAGTGTTAACCTCCGCACTTAACAATGCACCATCAAGACACAGAATAAAGTCATTACAATGGTTATACTTGACTTTATAATTTCATGATGACCAATAAAAAACAGTGTTTCCCCTTATGTTTTTATTTCATGACGACCAATAAAAAACAAGTGTTTACCCCTTATGTTTTTTTTCATGACGACAAATAAAAAACAGTGTTACCCCTCATATTTTTTTTCATGACGACAAATAAAAAACAACAGCGTTACCCCTTATGTTTTTTTTCATGACGACCAATAAAAAACAGAGTTACCACTCATGTTTTATCCATGTTGACCAATAAAAAACAACAGAGTTACCACTCATGTTTTATCCATGTTGACCAATAATAAACGACAGAGTTACCCCTAACGACGTTTTTGCGGGGATCCGAAACACCACCACAGGGCCGCTCGATCTGTGACGCAGAACACGTTCAGCCGCCAGAGGGCGACGTCATCACGCTCAGTGACCGATACCGCCCGTAGGTCCAGGACCAGGGAGAGCTCCTCTCTCTCTCTCTCCCTCTCCCTCTCTCTCTCTCTAAAATAGGATGTGAGAGAGAGGTAGAGAGGGAGAGAGGTAGAGAGAAAGGTAGAGAGAGAGAGAGAGAGAGAGAGAGAGAGAGAGAGAGAGAGAGAGAGAGAGAGAGAGAGAGAGAGAGAGAGAGAGAGAGAGAGAGAGAGCGAAAGAGGGGAGAGAGGGAGAGAGGGAGAGAGGGAGAGAGAGAGGAGCTCTCCCTGGTCCTGGACCTACGGGCGGTATCGGTCACTGAGCGTGATGACGTCGCCCTCTGGCGGCTGAACGTGTTCTGCGTCACAGATCGAGCGGCCCTGTGGTGGTGTGCCGTTAGGGGCGCTGTTCCCCCGCCCCTCTGAACTACAGATATGATCATATGACTCCCCCCCAGGGCCGGCGCTGGCCGTGGGGGGGTGCTACGCTGACGGTTTCGGGCCGCCCTGACAATTGCTCCCGCGCCCCCTCGCTTCTCCGTTCGCGTCGTATATTTGAATTGATATATTTTTTAATTAAGGGCGCCACCAGAGGGCGCCCCCAACGCATTTGTCGCCCTAGGCGGTCGCCTAGCTCGCCTATGCCGATCGCCGGCCCTGCTCCCCCCCCCCCCCCCCCCCACACACACACACACACACACACACACACACACACACACACACACACACACACACACACACACACACACACACACACACACACACACACACACACACACACACACACGTCAACTCTTTAGGAAAGCACCGAATCAAATCAATTCATTAGCATATTATTTCCTATTTATGATGTATCATCTATTTCTATTTATCATCTATTACATCATATTTTATCATATTATATTTCATTTATTTATCTATTTCTATGTATATTTCTTTATATCAGATCCATATCTACCTACATTATTTTATTTAACGTAACGTTGTCTTTATAGCAACAGTGCACCAATACCACAGACAAATAGCCCCCCCCCCCACACACACACACACACCCAGACCCTCCCCACACACACACAAAGCGCATTAGTTCGAGCGCTTCCCGAATGGAGACTACATTTCCCAGGATGCATGTCACCCGAACAAAGCTAACCCGTTAGCCTTTAGCTCCACCGGTTTCAGAGCGGCTGCTCTGTGGTCCCACAGGGTGAAATATAAATTAACGTCCTCATATCTCAGGAGGAGGATAGTGATGAATATGAAGGGTGAGGAGGAGGAAGGTGCTCATTGTGTGGAGAGGGGGCGTGGTCAGGGAGAGAGCGGCAGAGAGACATAGAGACAGAGCGGCGGGACTCTAGAGAGAGAGAGAGCGTGGTAGAGAGACAGCGAGACAGAGCGGCAGGACTCTCCCTTTCTTCCCGTTGTGAGGGCTGGATCCGTGTCACACACACACACACACACACACACACACACACACACACACACACACACGAGCACGCTCCTAACCACACGAGCACGGTCTTAGCTCCTTTTCATCTTCATCTTCCGTCGCGTACCTTATGCTTGAGCTCGTGCGGCGCGCCGAGGCGATGTGTTCCGTAGCGCGAGGAGCCGCGGAGAGGAGGATGGAGACAATAGAACCGGCGGTGCGCGCGCTGTGAACCCGGGGCTCGTGCTGGAACCGACGGAGCCAACGGTCGAGGATAAAAAGAAGCCGCCGCTACCGACGGTTCTACCCGTGTCGGCACGAGAGGGGTGTGTGCGCTCTCCATCACACACGCGCACACAACGCGCGTGCGTGTGTTTTGATTGACGCGTGGAGTCCAAAGCCCATGTGTGTGTGTGTGTAGGCAGGTATTCATTGATTATTGCTTGATCAGCAAGTCTGCCCAGACGAGCGTGCGCGTGCGAGTGTCGGGGATATCCGTGCGTGTGCGCGTGATGGGGAACACGGAGAGCATGGAGAGCCAGCTGGCGGTGATCCGCGCGCGAGCCGCTCCGGTGAAGCTGCCCATGCCGGACCCGACGGAGCTCGAGGAGCGCTTCTCCATCGCCCTGGTGAGACAGACACACACACACACACACACACACACACACACACACACACACACACACACACACACACACACACACACACACAAATACATACAGAGACACACGCAGACACACAAACACACACACACACACACACACACACACCATACACACAGCCATGAAAACACACACACACACACACACACACACACACACACACACACACACACACACACACACACACACACCGTTGCACTGAAAGGCTAGTCTGTCTGAGACACTGAACCTGTGTGTGTGATGTGTCTGGTTTGAATTCAAAGAGAATTCATCAGTCCACCTGTCTGTCCACCTGTCTGTCCACCTGTCTGTCTACCTGTCTGTCTACCTGTCTTCTTGCCTGTCTGTGTGTCTACCTCTTTGTGTGTCTGTCTGTCTGTCTGTCTGTCTGTCTGTCTGTCTGTCTGTCTGTCTGTCTGTGTGTCGACCTGTCTGTCTGTCTGTCTGTCTGTCTGTCTGTCTGTCTGTCTGTCTACCTGTTTGTCCGTTTGTCTGTGTGTCTACCTGTCTACCTGTCTGTCTGTCTGTGTGTCGACCTGTCTGTCTGGATGTCTGTCTGTCTGTCTACCTGTCTGTCTACCTGTCTGTCTGTCTGTCTGTGTGTCGACCTGTCTGTCTGTCTGTCTGTCTGTCTGTCTGTCTGTCTGTCTGTCTGTCTGTCTGTCTGTCTGTCTGTCTGTCTGTGTGCCTGTAGACTAGCAGTAGAGTTAATCTCAGACTAACGCCTCAAACCGCCCACAGACGTCTGAACAAGGAGCTTTAAATCCACCGAGATCCCCCAGAGACCTTCTCTGCTCCGTCCTCCATCTTGTCACTCACTGAGTTTCACCATAGCTCCGCCCCTCATGCTGGCAACACACCAGGAAACCCTGTGTTGCTTCGCCCCTCACCAGGAAACCCTGCCTAGCTCCGCCCCTCACCAGGAAACCCTGCGTTGCTCCGCCCCTCACCAGGAAACCCTGCGTTGCTCCGCCCCTCACCAGGAAACCCTGTGTTGCTCCGCCCCTCACCAGGAAACCCTGCCTTGCTCCGCCCCTCACCAGGAAACCCTGCCTAGCTCCGCCCCTAACCAGGAAACCCTGCCTAGCTCCGCCCCTCACCAGGAAACCCTGCCTAGCTCCGCCCCTAACCAGGAAACCCTGCCTAGCTCCGCCCCTCACCAGGAAACCCTGCCTAGCTCCGCCCCTCACCAGGAAACCCTGCCTAGCTCCGCCCCTAACCAGGAAACCCTGCCTAGCTCCGCCCCTCACCAGGAAACCCTGCCTAGCTCCGCCCCTCACCAGGAAACCCTGCCTAGCACCGCCTCTCACCGGCTGGAGATACTAGGGGGTGGAGACCAGGGGGTGGAGTCTAGGAGGTAGAGACTAGGGGGTAGAGACTAGGAGGTAGAGACTAGGAGGTAGAGACTAGGAGGTAGAGACTAGGAGGTAGAGACTAGGGGGTAGAGACTAGGAGGTAGAGACTAGGGGGTGAAGACTAGGAGGTAGAGACTAGGAGGTAGAGACTAGGAGGTAGAGACTAGGAGGTAGAGACTAGGAGGTAGAGACTAGGGGGTAGAGACTAGGGGGTAGAGACTAGGAGGTAGAGACTAGGAGGTAGAGACTAGGGGGTAGAGACTAGGAGGTAGAGACTAGGAGGTAGAGACTAGGAGGTAGAGACTAGGAGGTAGAGACTAGGAGGTAGAGACTAGGGGGTAGAGACTAGGAGGTAGAGACTAGGGGGTAGAGACTAGGAGGTAGAGACTAGGGGGTGAAGACTAGGAGGTAGAGACTAGGAGGTAGAGACTAGGAGGTAGAGACTAGGGGGTAGAGACTAGGAGGTAGAGACTAGGAGGTAGAGACTAGGAGGTAGAGACTAGGGGGTAGAGACTAGGGGGTAGAGACTAGGAGGTAGAGACTAGGAGGTAGAGACTAGGGGGTACAGACTAGGAAGTAGAGACTAGGAGGTAGAGACTAGGAGGTAGAGACTAGGAGGTAGAGACTAGGAGGTAGAGACTAGGGGGTACAGACTAGGAAGTAGAGACTAGGAGGTAGAGACTAGGAGGTAGAGACTAGGAGGTAGAGACTAGGGGGTAGAGACTAGGAGGTAGAGACTAGGAGGTAGAGACTATGAGGTAGAGACTAGGAGGTAGAGACTAGGGGGTAGAGACTAGGAGATAGAGACTAGGAGGTAGAGACTAGGGGGTAGGGACTAGGAGGTAGAGACTAGGAGGTAGAGACTAGGAGGTAGAGACTAGGAGGTAGAGACTAGGAGGTAGAGACTAGGGGGTAGAGACTAGGAGGTAGAGACTAGGAGGTAGAGACTAGGAGGTAGAGACTAGGAGGTAGAGACTCTGAGGTAGGGACTAGGAGGTAGAGACTAGGAGGTAGAGACTAGGAGGTAGAGACTCTGAGGTAGGGACTAGGAGGTAGAGACTAGGAGGTAGAGACTAGGAGGTAGAGACTAGGAGGTAGAGACTCTGAGGTAGAGACTAGGAGGTAGAGTCTAGGAGGTAGAGACTAGGAGGTAGAGACTAGGAGGTAGAGACTAGGAGGTAGAGACTAGGGGGTGGAGACTAGGGGGTAGAGACTAGGAGGTAGAGACTAGGAGGTAGAGACTAGGAGGTAGAGACTAGGAGGTAGAGACTAGGAGGTAGAGACTAGGAGGTAGAGACTAGGGGGTAGAGACTAGGAGGTAGAGACTAGGAGGTAGAGACTAGGGGGTAGAGACTAGGAGGTAGAGACTAGGAGGTAGAGACTAGGAGGTAGAGACTAGGAGGTAGAGACTAGGGGGTAGAGACTAGGAGGTAGAGACTAGGGGGTAGAGACTAGGAGGTAGAGACTAGGGGGTAGAGACTAGGAGGTAGAGACTAGGAGGTAGAGACTAGGGGGTGGAGACTAGGAGGTAGAGACTAGGGGGTAGAGACTAGGAGGTAGAGACTAGGAGGTAGAGACTAGGGGGTGGAGACTAGGGGTGTAACGATACGTATTTGTACCAAACCGTCACGGTACAGGCACTTCAATGTGGTTACCGAGGTGGACCGCGGTGCGTAGATGTGGCGTACATAGCGTTAATATGGCGAATGTAAAGGCTTGTTTGGCGATGCAGAATTTAAAACTTGAAGTTGGAGTTTCCCCCGGACCGTTTAGCCAAAGTATACTACTCCTATACTACTCCGACTCCGTTACTAAGGAGACCCCTCAGCAGCTCTCCGTCAGCTGTGCAAACCCAGCTCACACACTATTTCAACAACCCCTGTCTGGGAATTCACAAGTTTATTGGTGTTTCATTGCTGCTACGGCCATTTTCCGTCGTTGAAAAACAAGCAGTATTTTTTTTTTTGGTTCAAGTCTTTTATTTTAACTTGAACCAAACTCCAGGGGGAAGAGACCTTCCTGCTGTACTTTGAGACATTTTGGATCTTAAAAAATCCTAAATCAGAAATGCTGTTTGTGTTTTTTTTGTCTATTAAATTATGGGCACAAAATCAAACCATCTATATGTCTCCTCATATATCCTCTCTCTCTCTCTCTCTCTCTCTCTCTCTCTCTCTCTCTCTCTCTCTCTCTCTCTCTCTCTCTCTCTCTCTCTCTCTCTCTCTCTCTCTCTCTCTCTCTCTCTCTCTCTCTCTCTCTCTCTCTCTCTCTCTCTCTCTCTCTCAGAACTCTATGAACCTCCCCCCTGACAAGGTACGACTGCTGCGTTGCTACGACAACGAGAAGAAGTGGGAGCTGATCTGTGACCAGGTAGGGAGAGGTCATGACCCCGGACCCTCTCATGACCCTAGTAGGGTCAGGGGTCTGGGGTCATGCTATGTGTTATTATATTGTTATTATAGCTTTTGTATATTGTGTGTTATATTGTGTATAGTGTGTATACCTGTGTGTTTAATGTCTATGATGTGTGTGTTATATTGTGTGTATAACGTGTGTGGTTGTGTGTTGTGTTAGGAGCGTTTCCAGGTGAAGAACCCCCCTCACACCTACATCCACCGCCTGCACAGCTTCCTGGACCCGGCCGTCACCCGCAAGGTGAGCCCACTACAAGGGTCCAGCAGTCCTACTGGGTTATAGAACCTCTGGTCCAGCAGTCCTACTGGGTTATAGCAGAACCTCTGGTCCAGCAGTCCTACTGGGTTATAGGACCTCTGGTCCAGCAGTCCTACTGGGTTATAGAACCTCTGGTCCAGCAGTCCTACTGGGTTATAGAACCTCTGGTCCAGCAGTCCTACTGGGTTATAGAACCTCTGGTCCAGCAGTCCTACTGGGTTATAGAACCTCTGGTCCAGCAGTCCTACTGGGTTATAGAACCTCTGGTCCAGCAGTCCTACTGGGTTATAGAACCTCTGGTCCAGCAGTCCTACTGGGTTATAGAACCTCTGGTCCAGCAGTCCTACTGGGTTATATAACCTCTGGTCCAGCAGTCCTACTGGGTTATAGGACCTCTGGTCCAGCAGTCCTACTGGGTTATATAACCTCTGGTCCAGCAGTCCTACTGGGTTATAGAACCTCTGGTCCAGCAGTCCTACTGGGTTATAGGACCTCTGGTCCAGCAGTCCTACTGGGTTATAGCAGAACCTCTGGTCCAGCAGTCCTACTGGGTTATAGGACCTCTGGTCCAGCAGTCCTACTGGGTTATAGAACCTCTGGTCCAGCAGTCCTACTGGGTTATAGAACCTCTGGTCCAGCAGTCCTACTGGCTTAGAGCAGAGCTGTGATTGGTTGTAATGCAGTGTTGTGATTGGTCTCTAGAAGTTCCGGAGGCGGGTCCAAGAGTCGACCCAGACCCTGAGAGAGCTGGAGATCTCCCTCCGCACAAACCACATAGGGTACCTGTCTGTCTCTCTACCTGTCTGTCTCCCTCCGCACAAACCACATAGGGTACCTGTCTGTCTCTCTACCTGTCTGTCTCCCTCCGCACAAACCACATAGGGTACCTGTCTGTCTCTCTACCTGTCTGTCTCCCTCCGCACAAACCACATAGGGTACCTATCTGTCTCTCTACCTGTCTGTCTCCCTCCACACAAACCACATAGGGTACCTATCTGTCTCTCTACCTGTCTGTCTCCCTCCACACAAACCACATAGGGTACCTGTCTGTCTCCCTACCTGTCTGTCTCCCTCCACATATGTATGTATACTGTATATACATATAATATATATATGCATAATATATTATGTGTATATATATATATAGTATATATACTGTATATATGTAAGGGATAATGCCCAACGAGGTGTCCATTATTAATGGACGACGCGGAGGCCTGAGAGCCGACGCTCCATCCTGATAATGGACACCTCGAAGGGCATTATCCCGCTTATACCACCGTCACTTGCAGAAGAAAAGAAATGAAGACCATTAATTCATATTTTCATGCTTTTTACAATCCAAATATAAAGTTTTTCACAAGCCATAACTTTGTTTCCCTGGTAACCCCTGAGGGTTTGACTAATTCCTGGAACAACCATTACCCTCCTGTAAGGTTCTTATGCAACGGAAACGTAGTTCACTCCTGTAAATAGGACGGACCTTAGCTACGACTTGTCAACGGGAGGTATAGTCCACTCAGCTATGAGCTAACGTTATGCATTGTACATATTCATAATTCGAAATTCATCCCAGTCTTTATACCACAGTTACACTAGGGTCTATAGCATATAACCGCGTTGTCTGATTACAGTTTAATGCATTTTTCATAATTGACCAGCTCTCGTTTAGAAGAATAATCACCGCTCCATTCGTTTCAACGGGAATCGCGACGGCCTATACTTTCAACATAAAGTGTACATATTTATAATTTGTCCCAGCCTTTATACCACAGATACTCTAGAGGGATTATCAGTCTACGTCACTCTACGTCACTCCCCGCTCTACGCGCATGTCGCTGGCAGCAAGAGACGGGAGCGACAAGAGCCGCAATCATGTCTTGTTGTGCCGTTGGTTGCACAAACCGTTTTAATAAGACTGATTATCCCATTTATTCTACTTCTTGCTTGCCAACATAATAAAACAATTCAAATACTTAAATAATTATGCTTTTTCTTATTCGTATTGCATGCTTATTAGTCTCGCAAAGCCAGACCAAACTACAGCAAGTAGAATGGTCTGTTGCCACGCTACCTCGAGCCGTCTATCCGTGGGGAAACTGGGTGGACCTGTTTTTATTTCTTTAAACCAATCACAATCGTCTAGGGCGGGGCTAAGCCCGGGAAGCAGCAGCGGTGTCCATGCAAAATAGAACATCTTTCTTCCTCAGCAAATGCTGTAAGCAAATCTTTTGCAGTTCTTTGCAATTTTCGACGGAAAGAGCCAAACATGCCAACTTTACAGCGCCGTCAAAGTCCTCTTCAAAACTCGCCATACTGCCTAGTTTCCGAGTTTGAGGGGGAGCACAATACGGGAACGCCAGCAACCGGAAGGGGAGGAGTCGCGGCCAAATCCGACGCTAGGCAATAGACGCTGTCCACTTCCGTTCAGCCAGACTACATGCTTTGCTCTGTTGTATGCTCTGTTTGAGTACATCTCCCTCAAAAAGTAGTCCCCTTTAATTACGATCCATCAAACATGTTTTTGACACCTCGAAGGGCATTATCCCGCTTATACCATGGTCACTTGCCAAGGAAAATAAATTAAGATCATTCATATATATTTTCATGCATTTTACAATCCAAATATAAAGTTTTTCACATAAATAGGACGGACCGTAGCCACGAATTGGCAACGGGAGATATTCTATTCCGCTGAGCTATGAGCCAGAGAGCTAACGTTATGGATTGTACATAATTATAATTCGAAATTCGTCCCAGCCTTCATACCACAGATACTATGGGGTCTATAGCATATAACCGCATTGTCCGATAACAGTTTAATGCAACAGTCAGCTGACATAATCGCTAATTAACACAGCAACTACAAATTAACCACAAAGAGATAACCATGGCAACTGGTCAAACAAATTATGTTTTTGCCATCTTTCTGCGCGCGCATCTGCCTTGTTGATAAACAAATAATCCCCCTATAGGGTCAATAGCCTATAACCGGGACTTCTGATTAAAGTTTGATGCATTTTACACAATGTATAAGCTCTTGTTTTGAAGGCTAAACAGACAATTTGACTGGAACTACTTAGCAGGTGTCCATATATCAGGGATGAATGGACACCATGCAGCCAATCCAAATCGAGTATTCCCCTGGACCATGGTATAAATATATATATATAGATTTACATATATTATATACTGTATACATAATATATATATAGATACATATATATATATATATATATTGTGTATGTAAATATGTATATACAGTATGTCTATATAGATATATACTATATATGCGTCTCTCTGATCCCACAGCTGGGTCCGAGAGTTCTTGAACGAGGAGAACCAGGGACTGAATGTTCTGGTGGAATACCTCTCCTTCGCCCAGTACGCCAACACGTGAGTACTTATACTACAGTACACCAACACGTGAGTACTTATACTACAGTACACCAACACGTGAGTACTTATACTACAGTACACCAACACGTGAGTACTTATACTACAGTACACCAACACGTGAGTACTTATACTACAGTACGCCAACACGTGAGTACTTATACTACAGTACCCCAACACGTGAGTACTTATACTACAGTACACCAACACATGAGTACTTATACTACAGTACCCCAACACGTGAGTACTTATACTACAGTACACCAACACATGAGTACTTATACTACAGTACCCCAACACGTGAGTACTTATACTACAGTACGCCAACACGTGAGTACTTATACTACAGTACGCCAACACGTGAGTACTTATACTACAGTACGCCAACACGTGAGTACTTATACTACAGTACGACAACACGTGAGTACTTATACTACAGTACGACAACACGTGAGTACTTATACTACAGTACGACAACACGTGAGTACTTATACTACAGTACACCAACACGTGAGTACTTATACTACAGTACGACAACACGTGAGTACTTATACTACAGTACGACAACACGTGAGTACTTATACTACAGTACACCAACACGTGAGTACTTATACTACAGTACGACAACACGTGAGTACTTATACTACAGTACGACAACACGTGAGTACTTATACTACAGTACGACAACACGTGAGTACTTATACTACAGTACGACAACACGTGAGTACTTATACTACAGTACACCAACACGTGAGTACTTATACTACAGTACGCCAACACGTGAGTACTTATACTACAGTACGACAACACGTGAGTACTTATACTACAGTACGCCAACACGTGAGTACTTATACTACAGTACGACAACACGTGAGTACTTATACTACAGTACGACAACACGTGAGTACTTATACTACAGTACACCAACACGTGTGTACTTATACTACAGTACGACAACACGTGAGTACTTATACTACAGTACACCAACACGTGAGTACTTATACTACAGTACCCCAACACGTGAGTACTTATACTACAGTACGACAACACGTGAGTACTTATACTACAGTACACCAACACGTGAGTACTTATACTACAGTACGCCAACACGTGAGTACTTATACTACAGTACGACAACACGTGAGTACTTATACTACAGTACGACAACACGTGAGTACTTATACTACAGTACACCAACACGTGAGTACTTATACTACAGTACGACAACACGTGAGTACTTATACTACAGTACACCAACACGTGAGTACTTATACTACAGTACGCCAACACGTGAGTACTTATACTACAGTACGCCAACACGTGAGTACTTATACTACAGTACACCAACACGTGAGTACTTATACTACAGTACGACAACACGTGAGTACTTATACTACAGTACGACAACACGTGAGTACTTATACTACAGTACACCAACACGTGAGTACTTATACTACAGTACGACAACACGTGAGTACTTATACTACAGTACACCAACACGTGAGTACTTATACTACAGTACACCAACACGTGAGTACTTATACTACAGTACACCAACACGTGAGTACTTATACTACAGTACACCAACACGTGAGTACTTATACTACAGTACGCCAACACGTGAGTACTTATACTACAGTACACCAACACGTGAGTACTTATACTACAGTACGACAACACGTGAGTACTTATACTACAGTACGCCAACACGTGAGTACTTATACTACAGTACGACAACACGTGAGTACTTATACTACAGTACACCAACACGTGAGTACTTATACTACAGTACCCCAACACGTGAGTACTTATACTACAGTACCCCAACACGTGAGTACTTATACTACAGTACGCCAACACGTGAGTACTTATACTACAGTACGCCAACACGTGAGTACTTATACTACAGTACACCAACACGTGAGTACTTATACTACAGTACACCAACACGTGAGTACTTATACTACAGTACCCCAACACGTGAGTACTTATACTACAGTACACCAACACGTGAGTACTTATACTACAGTACACCAACACGTGAGTACTTATACTACAGTACACCAACACGTGAGTACTTATACTACAGTACACCAACACGTGAGTACTTATACTACAGTACACCAACACGTGAGTACTTACACTACAGTACACCAACACGTGAGTACTTATACTACAGTACGCCAACACGTGAGTACTTATACTACAGTACGCCAACACGTGAGTACTTATACTACAGTACACCAACACGTGAGTACTTATACTACAGTACACCAACACGTGAGTACTTATACTACAGTACACCAACACGTGAGTACTTACAGTATACTACAGTACACCAACACGTGAGTACTTATACTACAGTACACCAACACGTGAGTACTTATACTACAGTACACCAACACCTAAGTACTGCTGTCAGAGTACTTCTATTTCCCCCAGTATACCAACAGTTAAGTGATATTGTGTGTAGGAACAGGTAAACTGGTTTAGAGAAACTGGTGTGTGTGTGTGTGTGTGTGTGTGTGTGTGTGTGTGTGTGTGTGTGTGACACCAGGTTTGACGGGGAGCAGTGCGAGGGGAGCAGCGAAGCTGCGTCCGTCGACTCTCCTTGGAGTCGGTCCATCGAGGATCTCCATGACAACAACCTCCCCTCCCCCTCCTCCGGTCACAACATCCCCCGAGCATCACGCCTCTCTATCAGGTACAGACACACACACACACACACACACCATACACCATACACATACACACTCTGTAGTGTGTGTATAGTATGTATTACCTCTGTACTGTGTGTATATAGTACGTATTACCTCTATGTATTAAAGGGGTAGTTCTTGGTGTTCCTCTATGTATTAAGGTATATTGTGAGTATATAGTACGTCTTACCTCTATGTACTAAGGTATATTGTGTGTATATAGTGTGTAGTACCTCTATGTATTAAGGGATATGATGTGTGTATACAGTGTGTATTAAGGTGTGTTGTGTGTATACAGTGTGTATTAAGGTGCGTGTTGTGTGTATACAGTGTGTATTAAGGTGCGTGTTGTGTGTACAGTGTGTATTAAGGTGTGTTGTGTGTATACAGTGTGTATTAAGGTGTGTGTTGTGTGTATACAGTGTGTATTAAGGTGTGTATTGTGTGTATACAGTGTGTATTTAGGTGTGTGTGGTGTGTATACAGTGTGTATTAAGGTGTGTGTTGTGTGTATACAGTGTGTATTAAGGTGCGTGTTGTGTGTATTAAGGTGCGTGTTGTGTGTATTAAGGTGCGTGTTGTGTGTATACAGTGTGTATTAAGGTGCGTGTTGTGTGTACAGTGTGTATTAAGGTGCGTGTTGTGTGTATACAGTGTGTATTAAGGTGTGTGTTGTGTGTATTAAGGTGCGTGTTGTGTGTACAGTGTGTATTAAGGTGTGTGTTGTGTGTATACAGTGTGTATTAAGGTGCGTGTTGTGTGTACAGTGTGTATTAAGGTGTTTGTTGTGTATACAGTGTGTATTATGGTGCGTGTTGTGTGTATTAAGGTGCGTGTTGTGTGTATACAGTGTGTATTAAGGTGTGTGTTGTGTGTATTAAGGTGCGTGTTGTGTGTACAGTGTGTATTAAGGTGCGTGTTGTGTGTATACAGTGTGTATTAAGGTGTGTATTGTGTGTATACAGTGTGTATTAAGGTGTGTGTTGTGTGTATACAGTGTGTATTAAGGTGTGTATTGTGTGTATACAGTGTGTATTTAGGTGTGTGTGGTGTGTATACAGTGTGTATTAAGGTGCGTGTTGTGTGTATTAAGGTGCGTGTTGTGTGTATACAGTGTGTATTAAGGTGTGTGTTGTGTGTATTAAGGTGCGTGTTGTGTGTACAGTGTGTATTAAGGTGTGTGTTGTGTGTACAGTGTGTATTAAGGTGCGTGTTGTGTATACAGTGTGTATTAAGGTGTGTGTGGTGTGTATACAGTGTGTATTAAGGTGCGTGTTGTGTGTATTAAGGTGCGTGTTGTGTGTACAGTGTGTATTAAGGTGCGTGTTGTGTGTACAGTGTGTATTAAGGTGCGTGTTGTGTATACAGTGTGTATTAAGGTGTGTGTGGTGTGTATACAGTGTGTATTAAGGTGCGTGTTGTGTGTATTAAGGTGCGTGTTGTGTGTACAGTGTGTATTAAGGTGCGTGTTGTGTGTATACAGTGTGTATTAAGGTGCGTGTTGTGTGTATTAAGGTGCGTGTTGTGTGTACAGTGTGTATTAAGGTGCGTGTTGTGTGTACAGTGTGTATTATGGTGCGTGTTGTGTGTACAGTGTGTATTAAGGTGCGTGTTGTGTATACAGTGTGTATTATGGTGCGTGTTGTGTGTACAGTGTGTATTAAGGTGTTTGTTGTGTATACAGTGTGTATTATGGTGCGTGTTGTGTGTATCAGCTCTGCTCTAGTGACGCGCTCCAACACGTTGCCAAGCAGACGGACTCTGAAGAACTCTCGTCTCGTGTGTAAGAAGGATGACGTCCACGTGTGTGTGATGTGTCTGCGAGCTGTGATGAACTACCAGGTGAGACACACACACACACACACACACACACACACACACACACACACACACACATACACACACACACACACACATCGAGAGCTTCCATCTTGTACCAAGTAACTGTTTTTTACACACACACACACACACACACACACACACACACACATACACACACACACACACACATCGAGAGCTTCCATCTTGTACCAAGTAACTGTTTTTTCTTCTACTGTCCTTTGTCTGTCTGTCTGTCTGTCTGACTGTGTATGTCGGCCTCTTTACCTGTATGTCTTTCTGTGTGCCTGTCTGTCTGTCCGTCCGTCTGCCTCTCTCCCCGTACGTGTCCCAGTATGGCTTCAACATGGTCATGTCTCACCCTCATGCTGTGAATGAGATCGCCCTGAGTCTCAACAACAGAAACCCCAGGTAAACACAAATACACACGCTAACCCCAGGTAAACACAAACACACATACTAACCCCAGGTAAACACAAACACACACCCTAACCCCAGGTAAACACAAACACACACGCTAACCCTAACCCCAGGTAAACACAAACACACACGCTAACCCCAGGTAAACACAAACACACACGCTCACCCTAACCCCAGGTAAACACAAACACACACGCTAACCCCAGGTAAACACAAACACACACGCTAACCCCAGGTAAACACAAACACACACCCTAACCCTAACCCCAGGTAAACACAAACACACACCCTAACCCCAGGTAAACACAAACACACACGCTAACCCTAACCCCAGGTAAACACAAACACACACGCTAACCCCAGGTAAACACAAACACACACCCTAACCCCAGGTAAACACAAACACACACCCTAACCCTAACCCCAGGTAAACACAAACACACACCCTAACCCCAGGTAAACACAAACACACACCCTAACCCCAGGTAAACACAAACACACACCCTAACCCTAACCCCAGGTAAACACAAACACACACCCTAACCCCAGGTAAACACAAACACACACGCTAACCCCAGGTAAACACAAACACACACGCTCACCCTAACCCCAGGTAAACACAAACACACACCCTAACCCCAGGTAAACACAAACACACACGCTAACCCCAGGTAAACACAAACACACACGCTCACCCTAACCCCAGGTAAACACAAACACACACGCTAACCCCAGGTAAACACAAACACACACGCTCACCCTAACCCCAGGTAAACACAAACACACACCCTAACCCCAGGTAAACACAAACACACACGCTCACCCTAACCCCAGGTAAACACAAACACACACCCTAACCCCAGGTAAACACAAACACACACGCTAACCCTAACCCCAGGTAAACACAAACACACACGCTAACCCCAGGTAAACACAAACACACACGCTCACCCTAACCCCAGGTAAACACAAACACACACCCTAACCCCAGGTAAACACAAACACACACCCTAACCCTAACCCCAGGTAAACACAAACACACACCCTAACCCCAGGTAAACACAAACACACACGCATTCCTACACACACACATACGTACACACACACACACACACACACACACATACCTACACACACATTCACATACCTACACACACATATCTACACACACGTACACATACACATACGTACACACACATATACGTACACATAAATACACAGCCATACTTGCACACAAATACCTACACACACATACATAAAAAAACGTACTCACACACCGATACACTCACACGCGCTCACACACACACACACACACACACACAGGTGTGTGACGTGTGCGATGCTCTTGCGTCTCTAATAATAATAAAATTATGTTATAATCGTACTGTGGTGAACAGGACAGAGACTAACGTACAGCTGGATACTGTGGGAGCATCAGTCACACTGACAGAGGAATCACGATCACTCTCCCTGCATCCTCTCTCCTCTCTCATCTCCCTGTATCCTCTCTTCTCTCCCTGTATCCTCTCTCCTCTCCCTGTATCCTCTCTCCTCTTCTTGTTTCCTCTCTCCTCTCCCTGTATCTTTGGCCTATGTTTACACATATTTCCGTATCTGTATGCAAACCAACGATAGGACAGAATGCAAGTATAGGCTGTAGTTCGATTTGGTTTAAAGGCGTATATTTAGAAAGTCTGTCTGTCTGTCTGTCTGTCTGTCTGTCTGTCTGTAGGACTAAGGCCTTGGTCTTGGAATTGTTGGCTGCTGTCTGTCTGGTGAGAGGAGGCCATGAGATCATCCTGTCTGCCTTCGACAACTTTAAAACAGTAAGTCTGTCTCACTAAACTACTTTAAAACAGTAAGTCTGTCTCACTGAACTACTTTAAAACAGTAAGTCTGTCTCACTGAACTACTTTAAAACAGTAAGTCTGTCTCACTAAACTACTTTAAAACAGTAAGTCTGTCTCACTAAACTACTTTAAAACAGTAAGTCTGTCTCACTAAACTACTTTAAAACAGTAAGTCTGTCTCACTAAACTACTTTAAAACAGTAAGTCTGTCTCACTGAACTACTTTAAAACAGTAAGTCTGTCTCACTAAACTACTTTAAAACAGTAAGTCTGTCTCACTAAACTACTTTAAAACAGTAAGTCTGTCTCACTGAACTACTTTAAAACAGTAAGTCTGTCTCACTGAACTACTTTAAAACAGTAAGTCTGTCTCACTGAACTACTTTAAAACAGTAAGTCTGTCTCACTGAACTACTTTAAAACAGTAAGTCAGTCTCACTGAACTACTTTAAAACAGTAAGTCTGTCTCACTGAACTACTTTAAAACAGTAAGTCTGTCTCACTGAACTACTTTAAAACAGTAAGTCTGTCTCACTGAACTACTTTAAAACAGTAAGTCTGTCTCACTAAACTACTTTAAAACAGTAAGTCTGTCTCACTAAACTACTTTAAAACAGTAAGTCTGTCTCACTGAACTACTTTAAAACAGTAAGTCTGTCTCACTGAACTACTTTAAAACAGTAAGTCTGTCTCACTAAACTACTTTAAAACAGTAAGTCTGTCTCACTAAACTACTTTAAAACAGTAAGTCTGTCTCACTAAACTACTTTAAAACAGTAAGTCTGTCTCACTAAACTACTTTAAAACAGTAAGTCTGTCTCACTAAACTACTTTAAAACAGTAAGTCTGTCTCACTAAACTACTTTAAAACAGTAAGTCTGTCTCACTGAACTACTTTAAAACAGTAAGTCTGTCTCACTAAACTACTTTAAAACAGTAAGTCTGTCTCACTAAACTACTTTAAAACAGTAAGTCTGTCTCACTAAACTACTTTAAAACAGTAAGTCTGTCTCACTAAACTACTTTAAAACAGTAAGTCTGTCTCACTAAACTACTTTAAAACAGTAAGTCTGTCTCACTGAACTACTTTAAAACAGTAAGTCTGTCTCACTGAACTACTTTAAAACAGTAAGTCTGTCTCACTAAACTACTTTAAAACAGTAAGTCTGTCTCACTAAACTACTTTAAAACAGTAAGTCTGTCTCACTAAACTACTTTAAAACAGTAAGTCTGTCTCACTGAACTACTTTAAAACAGTAAGTCTGTCTCACTAAACTACTTTAAAACAGTAAGTCTGTCTCACTGAACTACTTTAAAACAGTAAGTCTGTCTCACTAAACTACTTTAAAACAGTAAGTCTGTCTCACTGAACTACTTTAAAACAGTAAGTCTGTCTCACTGAACTACTTTAAAACAGTAAGTCTGTCTCACTGAACTACTTTAAAACAGTAAGTCTGTCTCACTGAACTACTTTAAAACAGTAAGTCTGTCTCACTGAACTACTTTAAAACAGTAAGTCTGTCTCACTGAACTACTTTAAAACAGTAAGTCTGTCTCTGATACTACGTCTCTTATCATCCTATGATCCAATATTCAGAGGCTATTTGGTGTGTTGAATTCTATATTGATTGGTCGCTGTATGGATCGTTGATTGGTTGATTGGTTCTTGCAGGTCTGCTCAGAGTCGATGCGTTTTGAAAAGCTGATGGAACATTTTAAGAACGAAGACGATAACATCGACTTTATGGTAGGTATCTCTGTTCTGGGACCACCGCTATGTGATGGACCCCCCGCCCTGGTTGTGCTTGATGTTGTGGTTGTGTTGGTTGTCATGGCTGCGGTTGCTAGGTAGCCTGTATGCAGTTCATCAACATCGTGGTCCACTCCGTAGAGGACATGAACTTCAGAGTCCACCTGCAGTACGACTTCACCAAGCTGGCCCTCGACGACCACCTCGAGGTACGCACACTCGAGACCCCCAGAGGTACACACACCAGGCCCTAGAGCCCCCCAGAGGTACACCCACCAGGCCCTAGAGACCCCCAGAGGTACACACACTCGAGACCCCCAGAGGTACACCCACCAGGCCCTAGAGCCCCCCAGAGGTACACCCACCAGGCCCTAGAGACCCCCAGAGGTACACCCACCAGGCCCTAGAGACCCCCAGAGGTACACCCACCAGGCCCTAGAGACCCCCAGAGGTACACCCACCAGGCCCTAGAGACCCCCAGAGGTACACCCACCAGGCCCTAGAGACCCCCAGAGGTACACCCACCAGGCCCTAGAGACCCCCAGAGGTACACCCACCAGGCCCTAGAGACCCCCAGAGGTACACCCACCAGGCCCTAGAGACCCCCAGAGGTACACCCACCAGGCCCTAGAGCCCCCCAGAGGTACACCCACCAGGCCCTAGAGACCCCAGAGGTACACCCACCAGGCCCTAGAGACCCCCAGAGGTACACCCACCAGGCCCTAGAGACCCCCAGAGGTACACACACTCAAGACCCCCAGAGGTACACCCACCAGGCCCTAGAGACCCCCAGAGGTACACACACTCAAGACCCCCAGAGGTACACCCACCAGGCCCTAGAGACCCCCAGAGGTACACACACCAGGCCCTAGAGACCCCCAGAGGTACACACACTCAAGACCCCCAGAGGTACACCCACCAGGCCCTAGAGCCCCCCAGAGGTACACCCACCAGGCCCTAGAGACCCCCAGAGGTACACCCACCAGGCCCTAGAGCCCCCCAGAGGTACACCCACCAGGCCCTAGAGCCCCCCAGAGGTACACACACTCAAGACCCCCAGAGGTACACACACCAGGCCCTAGAGACCCCCAGAGGTACACACACTCGAGACCCCCAGAGGTACACCCACCAGGCCCTAGAGACCCCCAGAGGTACACACACCAGGCCCTAGAGACCCCCAGAGGTACACACACTCAAGACCCCCAGAGGTACACCCACCAGGCCCTAGAGACCCCCAGAGGTACACACACTCAAGACCCCCAGAGGTACACCCACCAGGCCCTAGAGACCCCCAGAGGTACACACACCAGGCCCTAGAGACCCCCAGAGGTACACACACTCAAGACCCCCAGAGGTACACCCACCAGGCCCTAGAGACCCCCAGAGGTACACCCACCAGGCCCTAGAGACCCCCAGAGGTACACCCACCAGGCCCTAGAGACCCCCAGAGGTACACACACTCAAGACCCCCAGAGGTACACCCACCAGGCCCTAGAGACCCCCAGAGGTACACACACTCAAGACCCCCAGAGGTACACCCACCAGGCCCTAGAGACCCCCAGAGGTACACACACCAGGCCCTAGAGACCCCCAGAGGTACACACACTCAAGACCCCCAGAGGTACACCCACCAGGCCCTAGAGACCCCCAGAGGTACAGTGTTTGCAGACCAGTCTTTATACCTGAGGCAGACCATCTGGTGTGTGCGTGTGCGTGTGCGTGCGCGTGTGTGTGTGTGTGTGTGTGTGCAGCGGCTGCGCTCCACGGAGAGCGACCGACTGCAGGTGCAGATCCAGGCCTACCTGGACAACGTGTTCGACGTGGGGACGCTGCTGGAGGACGCAGAGACCAAGACGGCCGCGCTGGAGCGGGTGGAGGAGCTGGAGGAGGGCATGAACACGGTGAGACAGACGGGTAGACAGACAGACAGGTAGAGGGTGGAGGAGCTGGAGGAGGGCATGAACACGGTGAGACAGACGGGTAGACAGACAGACAGGTAGAGGGTGGAGGAGCTGGAGGAGGGCATGAACACAGTGAGACAGACGGGTAGACAGACAGACAGGTAGAGGGTGGAGGAGCTGGAGGAGGGCATGAACACGGTGAGACAGCCGGGTAGACAGACAGACAGGTAGAGGGTGGAGGAGCTGGAGGAGGGCCTGAACACGGTGAGACAGACGGGTAGACAGACAGACAGGTAGAGGGTGGAGGAGCTGGAGGAGGGCCTGAACACGGTGAGACAGACAGGTAGACAGACAGGTGGAGGGTGGAGGAGGGCCTGAACACGGTGAGACAGACGGGTAGACAGACAGACAGGTAGACAGACAGACAGGTTGACAGACAGGTAGACAGACAGACAGGTTGACAGACAGGTAGACAGACAGGTAGACAGACAGACAGGTTGACAGACAGGTAGACAGACAGGTAATTAGAGAGAAGATCACAGAGAGACAGACAGTCAGACAGGCAGACATGTAGACGGACAGGTTCCCAAAAAGGAGGGCAGACAAAGAGACAAGAAGACAGAAAAACAGGTAGATGGACAGACAGACAGACTGACAGATAGTGTGTGTGTGTGTGTGTGTGTGTGTGTGTGTGTGTGTGTGTGTGTGTGTGTGTGTGTGTGTGTGTGTGTGTGTGTGTGTGTGTGTGTGTGTGTGTGTGTGTAGATGAGCGAGCGGCTGCTGGACGTGGAGAATGAGGCGATGGTGAAGATCGTGGAGCTGGAGAAGCAGCTGATGCAGACCAACAAGGAGCTGGACCAGGCCAGGGTGAGACTGGCGCCACCTAGCTCTATGCTAGGAGGTGTATGCTAGGCTAACCCCAGGTCTCTACGCTAGGAGGTGTATGCTAGGCTAACCCCAGGTCTCTACGCTAGGAGGTGTATGCTAGGCTAACCCCCGGTCTCTACGCTAGGAGGTGTATGCTAGCCTAACCCCAGGTCTCTACGCTAAGAGGTGTGTGCTAGGCTAACCCCTGGTCTCTATGCTAGGAGGTGTGTTCTAGGCTAACTCCAGGTCTCTATGCTAGGAGGTGTGTGCTAGGCTAACTCCAGGTCTCTATGCTAGGAGGTGTGTGCTAGGCTAACTCCAGATCTCCTCACGCTAGGAGGTGTGTGCTAGGCTAACTCCAGGTCTCTGTGCTAGGAGGTGTATGCTAGGCTAACCCCAGGTCTCTATGCTAGGAGGTGTATGCTAGGCTAACTCCATGTCTCTATGCCAGGAGGTGTATGCTAGGCTAACTCCAGGTCTCTATGCTAGGAGGTGTGTGCTAGGCTAACCCCAGGTCTCTATGCTAGGAGGTGTACGCTAGGCTAACTCCAGGTATCTATGCTAGGAGGTGTATGCTAGGCTAACCCCAGGTCTCTATGCTAGGAGGTGTACGTGAGCGCTAACTCCCAGGTGCACACGCTGCGCCGCATGGTGCGGGAGAAGGACCAGACCATCCGTCGGCAGAGCCAGCTGACGGAGCCGCCGGGGGGACCTGCTGCTCACCAGCCAATGAGAGGAGAGGGGGACGGGGGCGTGGCCGACTCCGGCTGCCCCTCCCCGCCCCCCTGCCTCACCCTGTCGTCAAGGTAGGGCTCTCAGACAGACAGGTGGACAGACGACAGGTGGACAGGTGGACGGACGGACAGACAGGTGGACAGGTGGACGGACGGACGGACTGACTGACTGACTGACGGACTGACGGACTGAGTGGCTGAATGGTTGACTGACTGGCTGACTGACTGACTGACTGACTGACTGACTGACTGACTGACGGACTGACGGACTGACGGACTGAGTGGCTGAATGGTTGACTGACTGGCTGACTGACTGACTGGCTGACTGACTGACTGACAACAGTCCTAATGTCTTGTTGTTGGTTGGCTGCCTGCAGCACGGAGCCGTCCTATCACAGCCTGGGAGCCGGTCTGGGAGAGGCTGAAGGCCTGCTGGCTCCTCCCCCGCCTCCTCCACCTCCTCCACCCGCCCTCGGCAGCGGTAGGTACCAGGGTGGAGAAGCAGGGTGGAGAACCAGGGTGGAGAACCAGGGTGGAGTACCAGGGTGTAGTACCAGGGTGGAGTACCAGGGTGGAGTACCAGGGTGTAGTACCAGGGTGGAGAAGCAGGGTGGAGAAGCAGGGTGGAGAACCAGGGTGGAGTACCAGGGTGTAGTACCAGGGTGGAGTACCAGGGTGGAGTACCAGGGTGTAGTACCAGGGTGGAGAACCAGGGTGGAGAACCAGGGTGGAGTACCAGGGTGTAGTACCAGGGTGTAGTACCAGGGTGGAGAACCAGGGTGGAGTACCAGGGTGGAGTACCAGGGTGTAGTACCAGGGTGTAGTACCAGGGTGGAGAACCAGGGTGTAGTACCAGGGTGGAGTACCAGGGTGTAGTACCAGGGTGTAGTACCAGGGTGTAGTACCAGGGTGGAGTACCAGGGTGTAGTACCAGGGTGGAGAACCAGGGTGGAGTACCAGGGTGTAGTACCAGGGTGGAGTACCAGGGTGTAGTACCAGGGTGTAGTACCAGGGTGGAGAACCAGGGTGGAGTACCAGGGTGTAGTACCAGGGTGTAGTACCAGGGTGGAGAACCAGGGTGGAGTACCAGGGTGGAGGTAAAGCTGTTGTACCATGACGTCTCCAGACGTTCTCTACGACCAGCTATGAAGTCTCTCTCTCTCTCTCTCTCCCCCTCTCCCCCTCTCTCTCTCCCTCTCTCTCTCTCTCTCTCTCTCTCTCTCTCCCCCCCCCTCTCTCTCTCTCTCTCTCTCTCCCCCCCTCTCTCTCTCTCTCTCCTCCAGGCTCCATTGGGGCGTACCCAGCTCCTCCGGGGATGGCTCCACCTCCTCCTCCTCCACCTCCTCCACCTCCTCCTCCCTGCCGCAGCAGTGAGCTCTCCTGCGCCTCCCCCATGCCCCCCCCTCCCCCCCCTCCCCTCCCGGGCTGTGGGGGGGCCCCCACTGTCATCTTCAACTCCGGACTGGCAGGTACGGCCCTGGTAACCTAGTAACTACCAATACAGCTGGTAACCTAGTAACTACCAATACAGCTGGTAACCTAGTAACTAGTAATACAGCTGGTAACCTAGTCACTAGTAATACAGCTGGTAACCTAGTAACTACCAATACAGCTGGTAACCTAGTAACTACCAATACAGCTGGTAACCTAGTAACTAGTAATACAGCTGGTAACCTAGTCACTAGTAATACAGCTGGTAACCTAGTCACTAGTAATACAGCTGGTAACCTAGTAACTAGTAATACAGCTGGTAACCTAGTCACTAGCAATACAGCTGGTAACCTAGTAACTACCAATACAGCTGGTAACCTAGTCACGAGTAATACAGCTGGTAACCCAGTCACTAGTAATACAGCTGGTAACCTAGTCACTAGTAATACAGCTGGTAACCCAGTCACTAGTAATACAGCTGGTAACCCAGTCACTAGTAATACAGCTGGTAACCCAGTCACTAGTAATACAGCTGGTAACCCAGTCACTAGTAATACAGCTGGTAACCTAGTCACTAGTAATACAGCTGGTAACCCAGTCACTAGTAATACAGCTGATAACCTAGTCACGAGTAATACAGCTGGTAACCCAGTCACTAGTAATACAGCTGGTAACCCAGTCACTAGTAATACAGCTGGTAACCTAGTAACTAGTAATACAGCTGGTAACCCAGTCACTAGTAATACAGCTGGTAACCTAGTCACTAGTAATACAGCTGGTAACCCAGTCACTAGTAATACAGCTGGTAACCTAGTCACTAGTAATACAGCTGGTAACCCAGTCACTAGTAATACAGCTGGTAACCCAGTCACTAGTAATACAGCTGGTAACCTAGTCACTAGTAATACAGCTGGTAACCTAGTCACTAGTAATACAGCTGGTAATCTAGTCACTAGTAATACAGCTGGTAACCTAGTCACTAGTAATACTGCTGGTAACCCAGTCACTAGTAATACAGCTGGTAACCCAGTCACTAGTAATACAGCTGGTAACCTAGTCACTAGTAATACAGCTGGTAACCTAGTCACTAGTAATACAGCTGGTAACCTAGTCACTAGTAATACAGCTGGTAACCCAGTCACTAGTAATACAGCTGGTAACCTAGTCACTAGTAATACAGCTGGTAACCCAGTCACTAGTAATACAGCTGGCAGTCACTAGTAATACAGCTGGTAACCCAGTCACTAGTAATACAGCTGGTAACCCAGTCACTATAATACAGCTGGTAACCTAGTCACTAGTAATACAGCTGGTAACCTAGTCACTAGTAATACAGCTGGTAACCTAGTCACTAGTAATACAGCTGGTAACCCAGTCACTAGTAATACAGCTGGTAACCTAGTAACTACCAATACAGCTGGTAACCCAGTCACTAGTAATACAGCTGGTAACCTAGTCACTAGTAATACAGCTGGTAACCTAGTCACTAGTAATACAGCTGGTAACCCAGTCACTATAATACAGCTGGTAACCCAGTCACTAGTAATACAGCTGGTAACCCAGTCACTAGTAATACAGCTGGTAACCTAGTCACTAGTAATACAGCTGGTAACCCAGTCACTAGTAATACAGCTGGTAACCTAGTCACTAGTAATACAGCTGGTAACCTAGTCACTAGTAATACAGCTGGTAACCAAGTCACTAGTAATACAGCTGGTAACCCAGTCACTAGTAATACAGCTGGTAACCCAGTCACTAGTAATACAGCTGGTAACCCAGTCACTAGTAATACAGCTGGTAACCCAGTCACTAGTAATACAGCTGGTAACCCAGTCACTAGTAATACAGCTGGTAACCTAGGAACTACCAATACAGCTGGTAACCTAGTCACTGGTAATACAGCTGGTAACCTAGTCACTAGTAATACAGCTGGTAACCTAGTAACTACCAATACAGCTGGTAACCTAGTCACTAGTAATACAGCTGGTAACCCAGTCACTAGTAATACAGCTGGTAAGCTAGTAACTTGTAACACAGCTGGTAAAAAATAAACTAGTAATATACCTACGACTTATTTTTGAATAATCTCTCTCTCTCCCTCTTTCTCTCTCCCTCTTTCTCTCTATGTCTCCCTCTCTTTCTCTCTCTCTATCTCTTTCTCTCTCTCTCTCTCTCCCTCTCTCTCTCCCTCTCATTTTGAATAATCTCTCTCTCTCTCACATCATCAGAGGGTCCACTCAAGCTATTCTGTAAGTTTACCCCATGCATTAAATGTACTATCTTAGTATTTATAATGCTATACTGTGTATAATAATGGATGTATGTTTATTGTTGTATAATGTATACCTCCAGCGGTGAAGATCAAGAAGCCGATCCAGACTAAGTTCCGGATGCCGGTCTTCAACTGGGTGGCCCTGAAGCCCAGTCAGATCAACGGCACCGTGTTCAACGACCTGGACGACGAGAAGGTCCTCCAGGTGAACCAACACACATATACATACATATATACATATATATATCTATATACAAGGTCCTCCAGGTGAACCAACACACATATACATACAGACACACATATACATACATATTGTTGCCGGGTTGCAACAATATGTATATATATATATATATATATATATATATATATATATATATATATATATATATATATATATATATATATATACATATGTACATACAAGGTCATCCAGGTGAGCATATATTCATTTATGAACATATTCGTTCACTTATATACATTTATACATATATGAACATATAAGAGCATAGACGTTGAGAAGGTCCTGTGTGTATTTGTGTATGTTTTATGTGAGTATACATGTATACATATATGTGTATATACATATATGTATACAAATATATTTATATACATGTGTATATACAGTACATATGTATCTAAATATTTATGTATGCATCTATATGTGTGTACATATTGGTGTACTAAACTATTGCTCACAGCTGTTATGTTCTAAGCTAGTGCTAATAGCTGTTTTGTGCTAAGCTATTGCTAACAGCTGCAGTGTGCTGAGCTAGTGCTAACAGCTGCTGTGTGCTAAGCTAGTGCTACCAGCTGCTGTGTGCTAAGCTAGTGCTACCAGCTGCTGTGTGCTAAGCTAGTGCTAACAGCTGCTGTGGTGCAGGAGCTGAACGTGGAGCAGTTTGAGGAGATGTTTAAGACCAAGGCGCAGGGCGCAGCCCCCGACATGACGCTGGCCCGCCACAAGGCCCCCCAGAAGGGCCCCGGCCGGGTGTCCCTGCTGGACGCCAACCGGGCCAAGAACCTGGCCATCACGCTGAGGAAGGCTGGGCAGAACTCCGACGTCATCTGCAGAGCCATCCAGACGTAAGACCGACTAGACCCAGACCTAAGACCGACTAGAACCAGACCTAGGACTGACTAGAACCAGACCAAAGACCGACTAGAACCAGACCAAAGACTGACTAGAACCAGACCTAGGACTGACTAGAACCAGACCAAAGACCGACTAGAACCAGACCTAAGACTGACTAGAACCAGACCTAAGACTGACTAGAACCAGACCTAGGACTGACTAGAACCAGACCAAAGACCGACTAGAACCAGACCTAAGACTGACTAGAACCAGACCTAGGACTGACTAGAACCAGACCTAGGACTGACTAGAACCAGACCTAAGACTGACTAGAACCAGACCTAAGACTGACTAGAACCAGACCTAAGACCGACTAGAACCAGACCAAAGACCGACTAGACCCAGACCTAAGACCGACTAGAACCAGACCTAGGACTGACTAGAACCAGACCAAAGACCGACTAGAACCAGACCTAAGACTGACTAGAACCAGACCTAGGACTGACTAGAACCAGACCTAAGACTGACTAGAACCAGACCTAGGACTGACTAGAACCAGACCTAAGACTGACTAGAACCAGACCTAAGACTGACTAGAACCAGACCTAGGACTGACTAGAACCAGACCTAGGACTGACTAGAACCAGACCAAAGACCGACTAGAACCAGACCAAAGACCGACTAGAACCAGACCTAAGACTGACTAGAACCAGACCAAAGACCGACTAGAACCAGACCAAAGACTGACTAGAACCAGACCTAGGACTGACTAGAACCAGACCAAAGACCGACTAGAACCAGACCAAAGACTGACTAGAACCAGACCTAGGACTGACTAGAACCAGACCTAAGACCGACTAGAACCAGACCTAAGACTGACTAGAACCAGACCTAGGACTGACTAGAACCAGACCTAAGACTGACTAGAACCAGACCTAAGACCGACTAGAACCAGACCTAAGACTGACTAGAACCAGACCAAAGACCGACTAGAACCAGAACTAAGACTGACTAGAACCAGACCTAGGACTGACTAGAACCAGACCAAAGACCGACTAGAACCAGACCTAAGACTGACTAGAACCAGACCTAGGACTGACTAGAACCGGACCAAAGACCGACTAGAACCAGACCTAAGACTGACTAGAACCAGACCTAGGACTGACTAGAACCAGACCTAAGACCGACTAGAACCAGACCTAGGACTGACTAGAACCAGACCTAAGACCGACGAGAACCAGACCTAAGACCGACTAGAACCAGACCTAAGACTGACTAGAACCAGACCTAGGACTGACTAGAACCAGACCTAGGACTGACTAGAACCAGACCAAAGACCGACTAGAACCAGACCTAAGACTGACTAGAACCAGACCAAAGACCGACTAGAACCAGAACTAAGACTGACTAGAACCAGACCTAGGACTGACTAGAACCAGACGTAAGACCGACTAGACCCAGACCGACTAGAACCAGACCTAGGACTGACTAGAACCAGACCAAAGACCGACTAGAACCAGACCTAAGACTGACTAGAACCAGACCTAGGACTGACTAGAACCAGACCTAAGACCGACTAGAACCAGACGTAAGACCGACTAGAACCAGACCAAAGACTGAGTAGAACCAGACCTAAGACTGACTAGAACCAGACGTAAGACCGACTCTAGAACCAGACCTAAGACTGACTAGAACCAGACCTAAGACTGACTCGAACCAGACCTAAGACTGACTAGAACCAGACCTAGGACTGACTAGAACCAGACCTAAGACTGACTAGAACCAGACCTAAGACCGACTCTAGAACCAGACCTAAGACTGACTAGAACCAGACCTAAGACTGACTAGAACCAGAACTAAGACTGACTAGAACCAGACCTAAGACTGACTAGAACCAGACCTAGGACCGACTAGAACCAGACCCAAGAATGACTAGAACCAGACGTAAGACCGACTAGTCCCAGACTTAAGACTGACTAGAACCAGACCTAGGACTGACTAGAACCAGACCTAAGACTGACTAGAACCAGACCTAAGACTGACTCTAGAACCATCCAGACCTAAGACTGACTAGAACCAGACCTAGGACTGACTAGAACCAGACCTAAGACTGACTAGAACCAGACCTAAGACTGACTAGAACCAGACCTAAGGCTGACTAGAACCAGACCTAGGACTGACTAGAACCAGACCTAAGACTGACTAGAACCAGACCTAAGACTGACTAGAACCAGACCTAGGACTGACTAGAACCAGACCTAAGACCGACGAGAACCAGACCTAAGACTGACTAGAACCAGACCTAAGACTGACTAGAACCAGACCTAGGACTGACTAGAACCAGACCTAAGACTGACTAGAACCAGACCTAAGACTGACTAGAACCAGACCTAGGACTGACTAGAACCAGACCTAAGACCGACTCTAGAACCAGACCTGAGACCAACTCTATAACCAGACCTAAGACTGACTAGAACCAGACCTAAGACCAACTCTAGAACCAGACCTAAGCCTGACTAGAACCAGACCTAAGACTGACTAGAACCAGACCTTTGACTGACTAGAACCAGACCTAAGACTGACTCTAGAACCATCCAGACCTAAGACTGACTAGAATCAGACCTAGGACTGACTAGAACCAGACCTAGGACTGACTCTAGAACCAGACCTAAGACTGACTCTAGAACCAGACCTAAGACCGACTAGAACCAGACCTAGGACTGACTCTAGAACCAGACCTAAGACTGACTAGAACCAGACCTAAGACTGACTAGAACCAGACCTAAGACTGACACTAGAACCAGACCTAAGACTGACTTGAACCAGACCTAAGACTGACTAGAACCAGACCTAAGACTGACTCTAGAACCAGACCTAAGACTGACTAGAACCAGACCTAAGACTGACTCTAGAACCAGACCTAGGACTGACTCTAGAACCAGCCAGACGTGCACTAGGGTTAAGGTGCGCTAGGGTTAAGGTGTGCTAGGGTTAAGGTGCGCTAGGGTTAAGGTGCGCTAGGGTTAAGGTGCACTAGGGTTAAGGTGCACTAGGGTTAAGGTGCACTAGGGTTAAGGTGCACTAGGGTTCAGGTGCACTAGGGTTAAGGTGCACTAGGGTTAAGGTGCACTAGGGTTCAGGTGCACTAGGGTTAAGGTGCACTAGGGTTAAGGTGCACTAGGGTTAAGGTGCGCTAGGGTTAAGGTGCACTAGGGTTAAGGTGCACTAGGGTTCAGGTGCACTAGGGTTAAGGTGCACTAGGGTTAAGGTGCACTAGGGTTCAGGTGCACTAGGGTTAAGGTGCACTAGGGTTAAGGTGCACTAGGGTTAAGGTGCGCTAGGGTTAAGGTGCACTAGGGTTAAGGTGCGTTGTGCGCAGGTTCGACGTGCGGGCAGTGCGCGTGGACTTCGTGGAGTGTCTGATGCGGTTCCTGCCCACGGAGGGAGAGCTGAAGACGCTCCGTCAGTACGAGAGGGACAGGAAGCCCCTGGAGGCGCTCAGCGAGGAGGACCGCTTCATGATGCAGTTCAGCCGCATCGAGAGGCTCAACCAGCGTATGACCATCCTCACCTTCACCGGCAACTACACTGACAACGTCACCATGCTGACCCCCGTAAGACGCACGCAGACACACAACAGACACACAACCTCACCATGCTCACCCCCTAAGACACACAACAGACACACAACAGAAACACAACCTCACCATGGTCACCTAAGACACACAGGCGGGGAGAGGAGACATTTACATTGAGGGCGTTTAGCAGATGCATTTTAGCCAAAGCGTCTCACAATAAGTACATTAGTCAGGAGAAGGAGAAACATCAATATATCTCTGTTGGTACAGTGAGGTTGTTCAACGAGCCAAGTGACAAGCAGCCATTCCCCGTACACAACAAAGTGCCAGGACGTGCATCGTACCTTTAGTGTGTAAGAGGGGTGTTTTTAAGAGAGCCTCAGAACAGAATCAGAACACCACACTGGTAAACAGACAAACAGGAAGACAGACAGGTAAATAGACAGACCAACAGACTGGTAAACAGACAGACAGGTAAATAGACAGAAAGAAAGACTGGTAAACAGACAGACAGGAAGACAGACAGGTAAACAGACTGATAGACGGACAGACAAATACAGAGACAGACGGATAGATAGAGAGAAAGACTGGTAAACAGACAGACAGGAAGACAGACAGATAAATAGGAAGAAAGACAGACTGGTTAACAGACAGACAGAAAAAACAGACAGGTAGATGTAGAGAAAGATGGATAGATAGAGAAACAGACTGGTAAACAGACAGACAGGAAGACAGACAGATAAATAGACACTAAGACAGACAAATACAGAGACAGACGGATAGACAGAGAGACGGACAGGGAAATAGAAAGAAAGACAGACTGGTAAACAGATAGACAGGAAGACAGACAGATAAATAGAAAGAAAGACAGAATGGTTAACAGACAGACAGATAAAGAGACAGATGGATAGATAGACGGACAGACTGGTAAACAAACAGACAGACATAAACAGTAAACAATATGTTTCTCTTCCAGCAACTTCATGCCATCATCGCGGCCTCCGTCTCCATTAAGTCCTCCCAGAAACTCAAGAAGATCCTGGAGGTATGCTCAACATTACTGGATTATTCTTAAATATAATGTTTCCAGATGTAACTAAATTATTCTTTGGTTTTAGTAGGTTTTTAAAATAGATACCAGAATGAGATGTGTGTGTGTTACAGATAATTATTTTAGTTTTTTTGTGTTACAGGTTATTTTGGCGTTGGGAAATTACATGAACAGCAGCAAACGTGGAGCAGTCTACGGATTCAAACTCCAGTGTTTAGACCTGGTAACGCACACACACACTGACACACACACACACTGACACACACCTATCGATATATACACGTACACACATATAAATACAAATGTATATCTTTATACACATTCGGACACGTGTGTTTGTGTGTGTGTGTCTCTGTGTGTGCTTGTCTGTGTGTGTCTGTGTGTGTGTGTATCTGTAAGTGTGTGTGTGCGTGTGCGTGTGCGTGTGCATGTGCGTGTGTGTAGCTGCTGGACACCAAGTCCACAGACAGGAAGCAGACTCTGCTGCACTACCTTGCGGCGCTGGTGAGGGACAAGTACCCCGGGGTGGCCATGTTCTACAACGAGCTGCACTACATCGACAAGGCTGCTAACGGTACGCATAGCACACACGCACCAGGCGGCTAACGCTACGCATAGCACACGCACCAGGCGGCTAACACTACGCATAGCACACACGCACCAGGCGGCTAACGCTACGCATAGCACACACGCACCAGGCGGCTAACGCTACGCATAGCACACGCACCAGGCGGCTAACGCTACGCATAGCACACACGCACCAGGCGGCTAACGCTACGCATAGCACACACGCACCAGGCGGCTAACGCTACGCATAGCACACGCACCAGGCGGCTAACGCTACGCATAGCACACACGCACCAGGCGGCTAACGCTACGCATAGCACACACGCACCAGGCGGCTAACGCTACGCATAGCACACGCACCAGGCGGCTAACGCTACGCATAGCACACACGGACCAGGCGGCTAACGCTACGCATAGCACACGGACCAGGCGGCTAACGCTACGCATAGCACACACGGACCAGGCGGCTAACGCTACGCATAGCACACACGCACCAGGCGGCTAACGCTACGCATAGCACACGCACCAGGCGGCTAACGCTACGCATAGCACACGCACCAGGCGGCTAACGCTACGCATAGCACACGCACCAGGCGGCTAACGCTACGCATAGCACACACGGACCAGGCGGCTAACGCTACGCATAGCACACGCGGACCAGGCGGCTAACGCTACGCATAGCACACGGACCAGGCGGCTAACGCTACGCATAGCACACACGGACCAGGCGGCTAACGCTACGCATAGCACACACGCACCAGGCGGCTAACGGTACGCATAGCACACACGCACCAGGCGGCTAACGGTACGCATAGCACACGCACCAGGCGGCTAACCCTACGCATAGCACACACGGACCAGGCGGCTAACGCTACGCATAGCACACACGCACCAGGCGGCTAACGGTACGCATAGCACACACGGACCAGGCGGCTAACGGTACGCATAGCACACGGACCAGGCGGCTAACGCTGCGCATAGCACACACGCACCAGGCGGCTAACGGTACGCATAGCACACACGCACCAGGCGGCTAACGGTACGCATAGCACACGCACCAGGCGGCTAACGGTACGCATAGCACACACGGACCAGGCGGCTAACGCTACGCATAGCACACGGACCAGGCGGCTAACGCTACGCATAGCACACACGGACCAGGCGCCTAACGCTACGCATAGCACACACGCACCAGGCGGCTAACGCTACGCATAGCACACACCCACCAGGCGGCTAACGCTACGCATAGCACACACGGACCAGGCGGCTAACGCTACGCATAGCACACACGGACCAGGCGGCTAACGCTATGCATAGCACACAGGGACCAGGCGGCTAACGCTACGTATAGCACACACGGACCAGGCGGCTAACGCTACGCATAGCACACACCCACCAGGCGGCTAACGCTACGCATAGCACACACGGACCAGGCGGCTAACGCTACGCATAGCACACAGGGACCAGGCGGCTAACGCTATGCATAGCACACAGGGACCAGGCGGCTAACGCTACGCATAGCACACAGGGACCAGGCGGCTAACGCTACGCATAGCACACAGGGACCAGGCGGCTGATAGTGTATAAGGTGTATCCGGTGTGTCTATCCGGTGTGTATCATGTCTCTATGGTGTATCCGGTGTGTATCCGGTGTGTATCATGTCTCTATGGTGTATCCGGTGTGTAACATGTCTCTATGGTCTATCCGGTGTGTATCATGTCTCTATGGTGTATCCGGTGTGTATCATGTCTCTATGGTGTATCCGGTGTGTATTAGGGCTGGGACGACGCGTCGACGTAATCGACGACGTCGACGCATAAATTACGTCGACGCGAAAAATGCGCGTCGATTTAAAAAAAAAAAAAAAAAAAAAAAAAAAAAAAGATGGGCGGCGCCGGAGCGTAGTTGCAACGCGAGTGGCTCCTCAGACATTCATAAGTGCAAGGCGCCACGCACTCGTTCCTCTAAAGTATGGGAATTCTTTAATGTGAAATGAAACGATTCCGTGATATGTCGTCTTTGCAAAATGGAGATGACTTTCCATTCTAGCACCACGGCAATTCACCAGCACCTGAAGAGGCGTCACCCGGTAGCAGCTGCAGATGACTGAGCACCGTAGAATTCTAAGAATGCATTACTTTGCACTTTTATTTTGGAATTTAAAGGCAATAAACATGTATTGAAATGTTAGGGAATTCAGATATGTAAATCAACATGTATAAATTGCTATTAGTCAATTAATGGGGAGATAATCGAGAATCGAATCGAATCGAAATCGAATCGGACTGAAAAAATGAATCGTTAGATGAATCGATGCATCGAAAAAATAATCGCTAGATTAATCGTTTAAAAAATAATCGTTTATCCCAGCCCTAGTGTGTATCATGTCTCTATGGTGTATCCTGTGTGTATCATGTCTCTATGGTGTATCCGGTGTGTAACATGTCTCTATGGTGTATCCGGTGTGTATCATGTCTCTATGGTGTATCCGGTGTGTATCATGTCTCTATGGTGTATCCGGTGTGTATCATGTCTCTATGGTGTATCCGGTGTGTAACATGTCTCTATGGTGTATCCGGTGTGTAACATGTCTCTATGGTGTATCCGGTGTGTATCATGTCTCTATGGTGTATCCGGTGTGTATCATGTCTCTATGGTGTATCCGGTGTGTAACATGTCTCTATGGTGTGAATCCTGTGTGTATCATGTCTCTATGGTGTATCCGGTGTGTATCATGTCTCTATGGTGTATCCGGTGTGTATCATGTCTCTATGGTGTATCCGGTGTGTATCATGTCTCTATGGTGTATCCGGTGTGTATCATGTCTCTATGGTGTATCCGGTGTGTAACATGTCTCTATGGTGTATCCGGTGTGTATCATGTCTCTATGGTGTATCCGGTGTGTATCATGTCTCTATGGTGTATCCTGTGTGTATCATGGCTCTATGGTGTATCCGGTGTGTATCATGTCTCTATGGTGTATCCTGTGTGTATCATGTCTCTATGGTGTATCCGGTGTGTATCATGTCTCTATGGTGTATCCTGTGTGTATCCTGTGTGTATAATGGCTCCATCCCATCAGTCTCTCTGGACAACGTGCTGAGCGATGTGAGGGAGATGACGCGGGGCATGGAGTTGACCTGGAGGGAGTTCAGCGTCCACGGACACAACCCCACGCTGAAGGACTTCATCAGCAAGCACGAGGCGCGCCTCACCAAGCTGCAGGAGGACGCCCGCATCGCACAGGTGCTGCACGCACGCTGAACACTGCACACACGCACTGCACACACACACGCACACTGCAAACACACTGCACGTTGCAGTCAAACACGCACACTGCAGACACACACATTGTAGACACACACGCACACTGCGCACACATTGCACACGCACACTGCAGTAACACACTGCACATATACTGCAGACACATTACAGACCCACACACTACAGACACACACGAGCATGAACACACACACACCGACACTGATACCTTTCATGCACTTTTCATGTATCCACTGTTTTCTCGGCTTTGTGTGTGTGTGTGTGTGTGTGCGTGTGTGTGTGTGTGTGTGTGTGTGTGTGTGTGTGTGTGTGTGTGTGTGTGTGTGTGTGTGTGTGTGTGTGTGTGTGTGTGTGTGTGTGTGTGTGTGTGTGTGTGTGTGTGTGTGTGTGTGTGTGTGTGTGTGTGTGTGTTAGGATGCCTTCGAGGACGTGGTAAAGTTTTTCGGTGAGAGCTCCAAGACCGCCCCCCCCTCCGTCTTCTTCCCCGTCTTCGTCCGCTTCATCAAGGCCTACAGGGTAGGATCAATAACCAATAATCAATAACACCTCGTGATATCAGACCTTCATCAAGACCTACAGGGTAGGATCAATAACCAATAATCAATAACACATGATATCAGACCTTCATCAAGGCCTACAGGGTAGGATCAATAACCAATGATCAATAACACCTCGTGATATCAGACCTTCATCAAGGCCTACAGGGTAGGATCAATAACCAATAATCAATAACACCTCATGATATATTACATAAACAAATCATTGATCAACCATATTATTATATATTATACCATGCTATGTTATGCTAAGCTATGACGTTCATGAGGTTATGTTCACACTTTCCAATAAGGGTTCATTAAATAACCATTTGTTATCATTGGTTAATGCAGTATAATCATTGACCTACTGTTAAAGAAGTTATTCACTGATACGTTATTCAACAGGTTAGCCCTGAGACAAAGCTAACACCCAGCCCTTCGCTAATGGTATATAATAGTGTGCATTATTGCATGCACTCATTTAATTAATGGTTAATTAATGTGGCCTTATTGTAAAATGTGACCTGTTGCTCTGTGATGCTAGACTTGCTATAACACACTAGGCCTTGCTATAACACAGGCTATGCTATAAGAAGCTATAACACACAAGGCCTTGCTATAACACAGTAGGCTATGCTATAAGAAGCTATTACACGCTAGGCCTTGCTATAACATACTAGGCCATGCTATAACAGGCTTGGCTATGCTATAAGACGCTAGGCCATTCTATAACAGACTAGGCTATGCTTTAAGAAGCCATAACACGCTATAACAGGCCAGGCTATGCTATACGGAGCTATAAACCGCTAGGCCATGCTATAACAGGCTAGGCTATGCTAGAAGAAGCTATAAACCGCTAGGCCGTGCTATAACAGGCTAGGCTATGCAAGAAGAAGCTATAAACCGCTAGGCCCTGCTATAACAGGCTAGGCTATGCTAGAAGAAGCTATAAACCGCTAGGCCGTGCTATAACAGGCTAGGCTATGCTAGAAGAAGCTATAAACCGCTAGGCCGTGCTATAACAGGCTAGGCTATGCTAGAAGAAGCTATAAACCGCTAGGCCGTGCCATAATGAGCGTGGCCGTGTTGCAGCTGGCTGAGGAGGAGAACGAGCAGAGGAGGAGGCAGGAGCTGATGCTGCAGGAGAAACTGGAGCAGGAGGAGCAGCAGCAGGAGCAGCAGCAGACCAAGGTTAGGTTAACCCTATCCCGTCTAACCCTACTAACCCTAACCCGTCTCGTTGTCCCCCGGTGTTAACGAGGTGTGTGCTCGTTAGTCCCCCGGTGTTAACGAGGTGTGTGTTCGTTAGTCCCCCGGTGTTAACGAGGTGTGTGCTCGTTAGTCCCCCGGTGTTAACGAGGTGTGTGCTCGCTAGTCCCCCGGTGTTAACGAGGTGTGTGTTCGCTATTCCCCCGGTGTTAACGAGGTGTGTGTTCGTTAGTCCCCCGGTGTTAACGAGGTGTGTGCTCGTTAGTCCCCCGGTGTTAACGAGGTGTGTGCTCGTTAGTCCCCTGGTGTTAACGAGGTGTGTGCTCGTTAGTCCCCCGGTGTTAACGAGGTGTGTGCTCGTTAGTCCCCCGGTGTTAACGAGTTGTGTGCTCGTTAGTCCCCCAGCCACCGGGGGAAGCGGCAGCAGAAGGATCTGATCTCTGAGCTCCGAAAGAAGCAGGGAGGGAAGGACGGACGGCACGTCTACGAGGGGACGGACGGGGCAATCGAGGACATCATCACAGGTACACACAGACAACACACCAAACAAACCACACCTCACACACACATATCTTATACAACACACACACCCTCGGCTGGTCTGTGTCTGTGCTCTGATTGGCTGTTCCGTCCACAGTGCTGAAGACCGTCCCCTTCACGGCCCGCTCGGCCAAACGCAGCTCCCGCTTCTTCTGTGAGCCCGCCCACTCCACGGAGGACCACTACTGACCCCGCCCACAAACTACTGACCCCGCCCACAAACTACTGACCCCGCCCACTCCATGGAGGACCACTACTGACCCCGCCCACAAACTACTGACCCCGCCCACAAACTACTGACCACTACTGACCCCGCCCACTCCACGGAGGACCACTACTGACCCCGCCCACAAACTACTGACCCCGCCCACAAACTACTGACCACTACTGACCCCGCCCACTCCACGGAGGACCACTACTGACCCCGCCCACAAACGACTGACGCCGCCCACAAACGACTGACCCCGCCCACAAACGACTGACCCCGCCCACTCCACGGAGGACCACTACTGACCCCGCCCACTCCACGGAGGACCACTACTGACCCCGCCCACTCCACGGAGGACCACTACTGACCCCGCCCACTCTACGGAGGACCACTACTGACCCCGCCCACTCCACGGAGGACCACTACTGACCCCGCCCACTCCACGGAGGACCACTACTGACCCCGCCCACTCCACGGAGGACCACTACGGACCCCGCCCACTCCACGGAGGACCACTACGGACCCCGCCCACTCCACGGAGGACCACTACTGACCCCGCCCACTCCATGGAGGACCACTACTGACCCCGCCCACTCCATGGAGGACCACTACTGACCCCTCCCACAAACTACTGACCCCTCCCCAGGGCCACGCCCACTACTATCCTTGGTACCAATTAGCACTTTGAGCATTTGATTGACAGGCGGGAGCAGCTTAATGGAAAGTTTGTATTTTCTTGTTTTTTTATACTCTGTGAGCATCCTGTTTGTAGCCCAGACCGGACTGAACTAGACTCAACTAGCCCAGACCAGACCGGACTAAAGTAGACCAAACTGGTCTTGCCAACCTGAGCCGGACTAACTAGACCAGACTAGACTAAGACATGTTTGGACAATATGAAGTACAACATGAAGTACAACACCCTGACATGAAGTACAACATGAAGTACAACACCATGACATGAAGTACAACATGAAGTACAACACCATGACATGAAGTACAACATGAAGTACAACACCATGACATGAAGTACAAAACCATGACATGAAGTACAACATGAAGTACAACACCATGACATGAGAGCACCTGGCAGGTTGGCCTCGCTGGTTAGTTATTTCAAAATGCTACAATTAGAATAACAGCGGAACTTATTTTTACAGAAAAACTACTGTAAAAAATTTGGACTGGTGGTAAGACAAAGTTAGAGCTAAGCTAATGCTAGTAGCATCACAACTCTACAGGCTAAGCTAATGCTACTAGCATCACAACGCTAGAGCTAAGCTAATGCTAGTAGCATCACAACACTAGAGCCTACGGGCATAAAGTCCAGACCACATGGCGATATGAGAGACAGATGAACTGGGATGGTCAACCTGCCAGATGCTCTCAGGATCACTCCTAACGAAGACTTAGTCGCCTGGTAATACATGATCAATCACTTAAAGTATTGATTTAGTACCACTGGTACCGCCGCAGTGTTTACTGATACGTCCTTCATACCAGTATAACCAGTATTACCAGCAGCATCCTCTCCATGTGAAGCACAGTTTTCTAATGTACAGATGTTTTGTACGTCACTGTATCGTGTTTGTAGTGGTTCTGTAGTTCTGTAAATAAAGCATCAATACGGTCGACTGCCTTTACACCTGATCACATTAACCAGGAGAACACAGAGCGGTTCAAACCTTTATTCAGTCAACAGTACAAAGAACGATTCCAGGTCTGGGGGTGGGCGGCCTTGAGGGTCCTGGGGGGTCGCCCCTAGGACACCGAGGACAGCGGGGGGAAGGGGTTCTGCTTACTGACCACCAGCTTCTGGTGCTGATGAGAGATGTAGCCTTTGATATGACCCTGAGAAACAGAGGACAGACAGAGGACAGACAGACAGAGGACAGACAGAGGACAGACAGAGGACAGACACAGGACAGACAGAGGACAGACAGACAGACAGACAGACAGAGGACAGACAGACAGACAGACAGAGGACAGACAGAGGACAGACAGAGGACAGACACAGGACAGACAGAGGACAGACAGACAGACAGAGGACAGACAGACAGAGGACAGACAGAGGACAGACAGAGGACAGACAGACAGACAGACAGACAGAGGACAGACAGACAGACAGACAGACAGAGGACAGACAGAGGACAGACACAGGACAGGCAGACAGACAGAGGACAGACAGACAGAGGACAGACAGAGGACAGACACAGGACAGACAGAGGACAGACAGACAGACAGACAGACAGACAGACAGACAGACAGACAGACAGACAGACAGACAGAGGACAGACAGAGGACAGACAGACAGAGGACAGACAGACAGACAGACAGAGGACAGACACAGGACAGGCAGAGGACAGACAGACAGACAGAGGACAGACAGAGGACAGACAGACACAGGACAGTCACAGGACAGACAGAGGACAGACAGACACAGGACAGACAGAGGCTGTTATTACACCATGTAGATCAGGTGCTATAGATGTATACCATGCAGATCAGGTGCTATAGATGTACACCATGTAGATCAGGTGCTGTAGATGTACACCATGTAGATCAGGTGCTATAGATGTATACCATGCAGATCAGGTGCTATAGATGTACACCATGTAGATCAGGTGCTGTAGATGTACACCATGTAGATCAGGTGCTGTAGATGTACACCATGTAGATCAGGTGCTATAGATGTACACCATGTAGATCAGGTGCTGTAGATGTACACCATGTAGATCAGGTGCTGTAGATGTACACCATGTAGATCAGGTGCTATAGATGTACACCATGTAGATCAGGTGCTATAGATGTACACCATGTAGATAAGGCTGGTGCTATAGATGTACACCATGTAGATCAGGTGCTATAGATGTACACCATGTAGATCAGGTGCTATAGATGTACACCATGTAGATCAGGTGCTATAGATGTACACCATGTAGATAAGGCTGGTGCTATAGATGTACACCATGTAGATCAGGCTGGTGCTATAGATGTATACCATGTAGATCAGGTGCTATAGATGTACACCATGTAGATAAGGCTGGTGCTATAGATGTACACCATGTAGATAAGGCTGGTGCTATAGATGTACACCATGTAGATAAGGCTGGTGCTATAGATGTACACCATGTAGATCAGGTGCTATAGATGTACACCATGTAGATCAGGTGCTATAGATGTACACCATGTAGATAAGGCTGGTGCTATAGATGTACACCATGTAGATCAGGCTGGTGCTATAGATGTATACCATGTAGATCAGGTGCTATAGATGTACACCATGTAGATAAGGCTGGTGCTATAGATGTACACCATGTAGATAAGGCTGGTGCTATAGATGTACACCATGTAGATAAGGCTGGTGCTATAGATGTATACCATGTAGATAAGGCTGGTGCTATAGATGTACACCATGTAGATAAGGCTGGTGCTATAGATGTATACCATGTAGATCAGGTGCTATAGATGTACACCATGTAGATAAGGCTGGTGCTATAGATGTATACCATGTAGATCAGGTGCTATAGATGTACACCATGTAGATAAGGCTGGTGCTATAGATGTACACCATGTAGATAAGGCTGGTGCTATAGATGTACACCATGTAGATCAGGTGCTATAGATGTACACCATGTAGATAAGGCTGGTGCTATAGATGTACACCATGTAGATCAGGCTGGTGTTATAGATGTATACCATGTAGATCAGGTTGGCCAGGAGACACTGCACTTCGTCGAGGTCCAGCCCGTCCACCTTCATCATCCTCAGACAGACGAGGAAGGCTTCCAGCGGCAACTGGTGGCTCCTCAGCAGCTGGTAACTAAACATAACCAAGGGTTAGTATACTACTAACCAGGTTAGAATACAACCAGGGGCTAGTTACCAGGTTAGTATACAACCAGGGGCTAGTTACTCAACCAGGGGCTAGTTATATAACCAGGGGCTAGTTACCTGGTTTGTATACAACTAGGGGTTAGTTACCAGGTTAGTATACAA